>NW_025999998.1:18920159-18994247 GCF_001458135.2 Marmota marmota marmota | reverse complement strand
CTCTCCCTGTTTGCCTCCCTCAGACCCTAAGTTTGTAGAGCTTGGGGCTGAGAACCCCCAGCGAATTTGCTTGCCCTCCAGTAGCCACGCCCCTGGTAGCTGGTGCAAGAGACCTCAGTGGTCAGCACTGGTGGGAACGGTAGCCAGGAGTTCCGCGCCGCGAGTCCCGCGCCATTCCTGATTCCCTCGGTCTGGCTATGGAGCTCACAGGAGAGCTAGGAGGGGCCCTTACAGGAGAGCTGGGAGGGGCTCTTAAGGTTTCCCCACTGTGTGGAGAGAGATAGCTAGGGGATTACACACCTGTCGCGCTGGTTTCAATGAAGTTATCTCCTCCGCCCGTGACGTCAGTTCTCTGCCAAGGTGGTATCCCGTGCAAATGGTGAGCGTTCGTTCCCTTTGCCGGGTGACCAATGCAACGGGTGAGTCCTGACTGACTTTCCCAAGCCCTGTTTCAGTCCTGTGGCCACTGCCTATGAAGGCTCGGTTGGCTTTTACCTCTGTATGTTCAGACGGGCCGACCAGTTATTCCAGCGGGATCGTTAGTGCTGAGTCATGAGAAGCAGGCGAACTTGAATGCAGCCGATCTGGGCTCCGTGTGTGTGTTCTGAGGGGCCCAGACTGTTCGCCCCAGATCCACGTCAGCTCAGCATTGCCTAGTGATCCTGAGCAAACAGCATTTAGACAATTTACAACTCCCTATGCCCGCGCAGCTGGAGAGGTCAGAGACTTGATCTCTCCGCGCCCACCGCCATGTTGGATCCCCCTGAATGATTTCTTATTAGAGAAAATTTGTTGGAAAGGTAGTTTAGTGTTAGTTGGCTTTTAGACAACATTTTCTTTTCAAGAGGAGTGGGAGGGCAAGGGAGGAGGCATGAAGTTAAAAATGATGGTAGAATGTGATGGACATCATTATCATAAGTACAGGTATGAAGACACAAATTTGTGTGAATATACTTTGTATACAACCAGAGATATTAAAATTTGTGCTCTATATGTGTAATATGAATTGTAATACATTCCATTGTCATATATAAATTTAAATTTTTTTAAAAAAAAGATAGCCTTGATTATTTTCTTATGCCTTGCTGGATTTTTAAAAACAAAAACAACAAAGAAATGATTCATATGTATTCACTCACTCTATTGCTAGGCCTTGATAGGCCTTGATTTTTACGAATGTTTCTGATGAGTGTTTTATGAGCATATGTTAAAATTTATGACTTATTAAATAAATATTGCAAAGGCATTTGCTCAGTCACAGGGCTCCTACATTTGAGTTAGCTTATGATTCATGTCCATTCATGATGATTTCTCTGATGTCAGAAGAGTCTCGTATTTTGTGCTGTTTGGCCTCTTGAACTTGGGAAATTCTTGTTAGAGGCTGTCCTGCATGAAGCAAAAAAATATCTAGCTATTATTTATTTATTTACTTATTTTTGAGCTACTTGGAGAGCCTGGTCTTGCACTTGTGATCCTTCTGCCTCAACCTCCCTGAGTTGCTGGGAACAGGTGTATGCCACTGGGCTGGGCTGAAGCAAAGATTTTAATCCCATTTAATATTAGGCAGAATTGGCTTGTATGATTTAGATAGGATTTTCCAAAGGCATAGGACAGCCCTACCTGACTTCTCAAAAACCTTTTAGTTATATTCAGTGATCTCTAGAATAAAAGAAGGTCTACAGGCTTTTCTGGAACCCAACTTCAGCTTCTTCCCTGCCTTCTTGCTTATTGGAGCCCTTAACTATGTTAATGTCTATTGCGTGTAACTTACATAAATTTATGAGGGCTCATCACAATGAAATAAGCATAATCACACATGCTTTTAAAAGAGAGTTCATAATTAACCAGAGGATTCTTTTACCTGGGGTATTTCACTTTCCATGCACTATTTAGAACACAGTGTTCCTAGAGCTATGAGGTCTGAATGGCCCTTCAGAAAGCATCTTACTCAGGATCCTATTAGAAGCTTTTGCTGAATTCAAAGTCCTACTGTAAGAGAAAGCTTAGGCTCGCCAGCCAAACACCACTGGAAGGCTGAGTTCTTGGAGTAAATTGACTCCCAGGGCTTCTGTCCTGTTTGAAGTTGAGTAGGTCTGATATGTGGGTAAATGGATTCTTTTGTCATTTAGTCCCTCAGAGCTCTCCTCCACTGACTGCTGGGTTTATCGGACTCTAGAGCTTCCAAAACAGTGGTTCTAAGTCTTGGCTGCACCTTGGAATCACCTTTGGGGTTTTATGCTGATACCGGAATACTGACCCCAGAGATTTGGAGTTAATGCTCTGGAATGCAGCGTCAGCATTTGGATTGGTTTCTAGACACTTCCCAGTTCAAAGATGGTTCTAATTGGGCAGCCAAGCTTGTGAGCCACAGATACATGTCTTAGCATTATGTGGAAATGTTGAATTTGGATTCTGTTTTCCCATCAAGGGATTCCGGTGTTCATCTGGTATTATTGAAGTTAAAGATAGATTTTAAAATTTTTCTCTCAAGCTTTCCAAAGCAAAGAGGGAGATTGCCAATAATCTTCTCTGTGGGATAACTGCATTAATCTCTACCCAAGATCAATTGAGTGGACAGCATTGAGGATATGTGTTTTGTTCATCTGCACTGAGCTGGTTAGATTAGGTAACAGTAGCCTTGACAGTGTCTCTAGGTGACATCTTTGAACTGGAGATAGATTCTGTGTCTGTTGCCTTTGAGTCTCCCAGGGACACAGTACCAGCATAGCACCATGCTGAGAGCCTGCAGCAGTGGGGTAAGGATAGGAGCAGAGGAGGGAACTGCAACTCATTCTCATTGCATAGCACCATTGCCATCTTCTTGCCTTCCTGTTCCCACAGTTGCTATGTGGAAATTGTAATTTCTTTTGGATCAGTAAAAGAATCAAGGACACAGGTTATGTTGATATTAGACCCAAAGTGTCAGCTTCATCTATGATAAAGTGTCATGCAATTTTTGTAGTGCCGCTAGAGATATTACACTAGAAAATCAATTAAGTATATGTTTGTGTTCACCATTAGTAGATATTTGATTTATTGAGATGGTAATCCATCAGGTATGAAATGTAAGTATCCAACACCTAATTTCACATTGAAGCAATAAAGTCTGGTATTGGTGGAGCAGGATCATAGGAATGAAAGATTTTTAACACAAAAAGACCTTTGGAGATGTCTTATGTGTACACATGTGTAAGTCCTCCAGTTTAACTTTCCAGTCTCAGAAAGTGGGAGGCTGAATGACCAGCAGTGTCTGTTAAAGGCTCATGGGAGGAGATCAGGCACAGTAAAGTGAAAATGGTCAGTTTATGTCACTTTTAAAGAAGTACTTCTCAGGGCTTGGAGTATTTTAAGCCTCTTATTTTCCAATTTTTAAAACATCTGTTTAAATGTATTTTTCTGTCCCACTTCCTCATCTAATTTGAAAAGTCAGATTCTGCATGAACCTTTGGGAACAACGAGACCAATGCTGTGACTTTGGCTGTAGCCCAGGGTTGCTGGTTCTTTGGCAAATGTCAAACTTGGGCCTTGCTTCCCATGTCCTCTTGGATATTAAAAATCACATGGTACGTTTTTCTCCTTCCTGAGAACTTGGAGTTCTACCTGGTGTCATAGTAACAGCAATAACAGCAAATTCTCCACTAAAATCCTGGGCAGGAGCTTTTTCATTTATTCCCAATAGTTCTCTGATTAATCAATATTTACTTTAGTGTGAGAATTGCTATTAAGGCAGAGTTTGAAATGATGAGTTTGAAAAACAAGAAAGAGTGAGATGAAAAAGAATTGGTTTTCTCCTTAATTGCCATCAAAACCAAACCTGACTGCCTACTCCCCTGTAAGTCTGAATTGCAAAATGAGGGAGTCTGGGGGCTAATGATGAGTAATAAGACCCTTTTGACCATTTTGAAACACTTTCTTCTTCTTTCTCAAAACTGAGTATGTACCTACCATATCCAAAGAAATCCTAAAACACTGGTGAAAAGGGATAATCTCACAACCGATCCAGAAACTAGCGTGAGCATTAGTGTATTTGAACATCTATATATTCATTCAACATAAACCAAATATTTCTCCCAAGTCTTTTAGGTTGCATCCAACATTATTGTTATCCTAAAGTGCAAAGGGAGACAATGTGAACCGCTCTCACAATTGCTTTCTCCTCATGGTGGAGCTGCCCCCTGGTTTTCTGTTGGTAAAGAGGCAACAGGATGTGTTAATGCTGATCTCATAGAACTGCCTTCTCTGGATACCCAGTGACTTCACTTAGGAACAAATGCCATAAACATGTGCCAAGAAGTTAAATTACCCGCTTGGGGTTGTTTTGGAGTCCTGCCCAGGGACTCAGGTGTTCATCTGCTATTATTGAATTTAGAGGTAGATTATTTTTTGAGTCAAACATTTTTAAAATACCTTTATTTTACTTATTTATTTTAATGTGGTGCTGAGGACCAAACCCAGTGCCTCACACATGGTAGGCAAGTGCTTTACCACTAAGCTACAGCCCCAACCCAGATTTTTTTTTTATTAATTGGTTTATAATCTCTGCAGTAGTATCCTAGGAAAAATGCTATAGAAAGTATCCTCTTTGCATTAAGATCTTTTCTCAAGATAGTGGTGTAACAAATGGGGGTGATTTCAAGTGAAATAAGGCAGCTGAATTCAACAAAAACAAATTGTAGAAAGGCATTTTTTTCTTATCTCTCTCGTTTTTATCAACCAGTAAACCTACCTTTAGAGTAAAACCCATATTCATTGGAAGCCCAGGACAGTATACATTCTCCACCAATCGTTCTTTTGGAGATGAAATGTTCTCAGGCAGCTCTGTATATCTTGTGTACTTTATTTTGATTTCTGGCATCTGAACTGGGTCAGGTTCAGAACAATCTATACTAATGTAAAATAGCCTCAGTGTATTTTTTTAAAAAATATTTTTAGTTGTAGTTGGACACAATATCTTTGTTTTATTTATTTATTTATTTACTTCATGTGGTACTGAGAATCAAACCCAGTTCCTCACGCACGCTAGGCAAGTACTCTACCACTGAACCACAACCCAGCCCAGCTTTAGTGTTTTAACAATGGCTTTGTATTTTCCCTAAATAAAATTTTAAACTATTTTGGCACTTATTTTCTGTAATTAGAAGTAAAGATGTGTTTGTTTAACTTGACCATTTAGATGATCTGGTCAGGAAGTTTTTGCTTATGTGTGTGAGCGTACAATCTATTAAAGATAGGAAAGTGATTAGTTTTTCTACTTAAAAAATTTAAAACACTTCTAGTCTTTTAATCATTTAAATAGTTAAGATGGGGTCAGTTGCCAAAAAGTCGAGTATAATAGGCATACCACTGCTGTATTTTAGGAGCCACTAAATTATGCTGAGGCAGTAAAAGGGGATGGATGATAGCATGTGTGGGAGACCATCATGGTTGACCAGTGGCTACTAGTTCTCCAAGGCCGTGAACTCCTGCTCCCCTCTCTGCATCTCAGCTTTGTGCTGACATGGAATATCTCCCCTGTTTGGTTGTGTGGAGGCTTCCCCTTGCTTTGGTTTTTTTTTCCTTCTCCTTTTCCTCCTCTACTTCTTCCTCCCCCCGCCTTTCTCTTCCTTCTCTTTCTTCTCTTCTTCCTCCTCCTCCTCTTCCTTTTCTTCCTCCTCCTCCTTTGTCATCATCATCATTTGGATTATTTGATGTGTGGATCCCTCCACAATGTTAATAATTACCCCCAAACAAGAAAGTCTTTCATTCCAAGGTCAAGTTAGCTCTTGGTGTACTAGAACAAGACAAGAGCTGGCATGAAATTGAATTCCCTTCCCATCATTTATGTTCTCAGCAGTCTTGGGCAGATCACCAAAGCTCTGTGTTTTTATTTCCTTCTTCTATCAAGGGCTAGATTGATTCCTGGGGATATTGCAACATTTAAACATATGATAATTACCTTCAGAAGCAAAAACTTACATTTTGCTGTGTCCTGAACAGATTCCTCTTAAAACAACAACAAAAATAACCAAAGCTTCTAGTTAATAAAACATTACGTCAAGAACAAAGTTGTATATAAAATATCAAGATTGTTTTGCCTTATAATCTAAACATTCTTTTTAGCCTCATTAAAAGTTACCAGGATAAGATGCAGAAAAACACATTGCCCAGATTCACAGTGGAGATATCCATGCTCTAAAATGTCTGTGGATAATGGGAGTATCCTTGTCCCTTTTCTGAGGATAATACCTTTTTTGGGGTTCTTAATACCTATTTCCTTTTTTTAAAGTACTGGGGATTGAACCCTGGTGAGCTGTACCACTGAGCTACATCCCCAGTCCTTTTTATTTTTTTTTAATTTTGAGATAGGGTATCATTAATTTGCAATCCTCCTGCCTCAGCCTCCTAAGCTGCTGGGAGTGCAGATGTGTACCACCACACCTGTCTTAATTCCCCTGCCTGTGGATGCTGGCATCCTCATCTTCTGCTTTTACACATCTTCACACACTAGAGTACACATCAGTGGAAGAGAAGATCCTCACAGAGAGCTCAGGTCCAAATTACAGGGAGACAGGGAGGAAATTCATGTAATGGCTTTGATTTCTCTTAGATGTGGAAATGACAAAGATTACAGACCCTGTCCAACAATGCTGTTTCAGAGGTTTCTCCATCACCTCCTCCTGAGAGAAAGGTCCAGACTGCACAGCCTCTTGGGTGGCTCTGACATCCACATGTCTAGGTCTACCCCTGACAGCAGTCTCTGTGTCGAGGGAAACGAGGAGCTTGTCCCTTTGAATTATGCCCCTTACTTTCCCATCTACAAGAGATGAGATATCATTACTGCCATTAGAGTGTTATTTTTCTTCTATATTTGGCCAGAGATGCCTCTTGTCACTGTCATCAAAGGTGTGACTTGATGCCCCCCGCCCCTGTGCAAGGTCAAAATCTCTTTAAATTTGATTATGATAGCCCATAATTGACAATTTACTTCCCAGTTTCCAGGTGGGTGATACCTCTGCCACTAGATGTTGATATAAATGTCAAATAGTGGTTTCCAACTAGGAAGCTTAGAGATCTACCCACCCCATAACGATAGCAGTCACTTGATAAACATTTGTTTTATGAATTAAACAAGTAGCACAAGCTCAGAAATTTCTAAAGGTTGAGCCCAAGAAAAGAAAATAGACAACTTATCTAGTATCCCAAGGCTTCAGAGATTCATAGAGTCTCTGTTTCCATTGAAGGTGGGATCCCCGAATGAAGGTTTCTTCAGGGGCCCTAAATTCTTGGTGACTCTGCAGTGCTCTCAGGTCCTGTGCCTCACGCATCTGTCAGTGCTCAGCTCTCCCTATGGAGTGAGGCTCCATTCCAGAACTTTCTCTTCCAGCTCACTCTGAGCTCCTCAAGAGCAGTGCTGTATTCATCTGTCATCTCCAGCATCAGACAGAGGTGATGCACACATGCATGCATATATGTGCATGTATTTCTGGATGGATAGCCTCAGCAATCTCAAGCTGTAACATCATAGTTTTGGAATATAAAATTTTTATTAAAAATATTTAAATTGACATAGTCATACAAAGTTGTGAGGTACAAATAGGTGTTTTGATACATGCATACAATGAGTACAAAGCTAAAGTTACACAAAATACGTTCTGTTGTTGCAGAGCATGGTGGAGTGACTATAGTTAGCAATAACATATTTCAAAATAGCTAAAAGAGAGGATTTTAGATGTTTTCACCACAAAGTGATGATAGTTCTTTGAGGTGAAAGATGTCTAATTACACTGAGTTCTGGCCTTTTAAGCAGGGGGAGGGGGACCAGTAACACAGAGACAGGATCTTCATTTCTTTAAGCATCTCAGTTATTGGTAGCAGGATCATCATGGATCTGCTGCTTGTTCCTCCGCTGTGACCATAGTGACCTCCTTCTTTTCGGCCTTAGTATTCTCAATGCTCCTTCAAGCTTAAGACTTTCACACATTTTCTTCTCCCTGCTCCCATCTCTCTTTGCCCAGCCTCGTTGTTCTTGTCCTCCAATAGAATGCAAAAAAAAAATCCATGAAGGCCCACAGCTGTATCTGTGTTCACCGACCATTGCAGCTCCAGGGCCTGACCTGGATATAGGCCAGTTGGCCAGGTGAGCCAATTCCTGGGCCAGAGGAATCTGATTTTTTTTTTAATGAGCTCACACAGGTGACCGTAGGGCTACATTCTGGCCTCTCCTTAACTTGTCTCTGACAAAACTATTCAGCCTCACCTTCTCTCCCTAATAGATGGCGGTTTCCTGGTTACCCCATGCCTCCCCATGGCCTCGTGGCCTCCGTCTATTGGAGCATCTTCTAGCTATTCCCTTTATACTCATAAATAGCCAACTTCATTTATTCATCTTGATTAAAGCATTCGATACTGTACAGGACTTTTAAAAAATTTGTTCCAATTAGTTATACATAACAATAGAATGCATTGTGACACATCATACATATAAGGAGTATAACTTCTCATTTTTCCAGTTGTACATAATGTAGACTCACACCACTCATGTACTATATACACTGAGGCTAATAATGTCTGATTCATTGTACAAGACTTTGACATCCATCTCTTTCCACCTTTTCATGGGTCAGGCGCACCAGAGAACCTGAAATTTAGTTTATTACATTGTAGTTCTTCATTTATGTGTCTCTCCCACCTCAGACTAAGAGTTCTTTGAGATAGGGAATCATGGTTATCTCTATGCCCCTTTGGGCTCAACAAATGTTTGTGAAGTGAGTGACATTAAAATGTAGCGTGATGATAATACTATAAACACAAAGTTGTTTGAAACAGGCAGCAATACACGCCGTCATGGAAGGTAGCCTTACCATTCTCAGACATGATATGTTTAGTACCTTCCTGATTTAGACTGTATATTGAGTGAAAAACAGCAGGGAGTCCACATGACCATGGTTTTCTTTTCCCAAAGAAATGATTTATAATCAGTATATTGCTTCTGAGTTGCAAGATAACCAACAGCCTTGCATGGTCAAGGGCTCTAAATCCAGTGTGGGAAACTTGGGGTTGACCGTGGTCGGCACTTTGGGATGCTTGGTAAAGTGCACATGTTCTCTTTATGTGAAAGTTAGGTCCATTGCAACGATTCTTCTCAAGCTGAGTCACCAGGCAGCTGTTTTGAAATCCCATAGGACCAAAACATAGTGCTGAGAGGAAGGAACAGCTTGTTTATGAGCTAGAAGAGAGACTCAACATCCTTTTCACCAACCAAGTTCTAAAGTAACTGCAAAATAAGGAAAGAGAGCAAGGTGACCATGATATGTCATGGTGCTTGGTGCTAAAGCTTGGAGAGTGCAGCTCATCACTAGTCATGTGACTTTCCCAGTCCTCATTCCAGAGTGTTATAGATTTACCCACAAGGCAAGTTCTGGAAGAACCCAGGCCTCCAAGACAGAAGAGAAGAGTAAAAAACACAAAGGGGCAGAGGCCAGGAGTGTTACTCAATTGAAGTGCCTCCTAAAGGAAAGTATCGAGGGTGTGACCCGTGTCGTTGAGGAGCACAGGCTAACTTCCAGTGCCTTGCAAGCTCTGTATAAGTTGGCACCAAGTATTGTCTGGGGACTAAAACAGGTGTGAATTCGTGCCAGGCACTGTGTGCATGCTTTATTGAGCATATGTCGTTTTATCCTAAACAATTCAATGTGGATCCTGTTAGTTATCTTCACTTTAGAGATATGGACCCTGAGGTTTATGGAAGTTACATAACTTCTCTGAGATCACGCAGGTACCACATGTCAGAGCTGGCCTGAGCCCAAGTGGCCTGATGTCCTAGGCAGAGCTACTAACCACTGTGCCTCATGCCTCTCAAGGGGTGAATCAAGGCCATAAGTGGTGCTAACTCATCCTTTAAAGGTTTGATGATGAAGGCAGTAAATGATATGAATGCAGGATTCTGTCTCTCAAAATCTCTGTTCCTAGACACTTTCTTGAATTCCTTTCTCTCTGGCTGAGATCCATCTTGCTTATACAACTGTCAGTGTTATCTTTGTTAGTACTTACACCGGAGGTCATGCAGTCAAAGAAACCTGAACAATTATTGGGATTAGTGTATCCACAGGATGAAGTTTGATGATCGGAGAACTTTCTTTTGAGTGGATTAGAAATGTTTGCATATTTTTTTTCTTTCACTTTCCTAGAAGAGGGAAGCTAGTAAATTAGAAATCATTTCAAATTCATTTTCCTACTTAAACAATCAAAGCATGGCAATGACCTTCAAACTGGTGCCAGAAAAGATCCAATAAAAGCTGAGGAGTACATTCTGATAGTGGTATAAAAGATACTTAGTTCAAAATGCTTAAATTTTTTAAAGAGAATTAGATATAGCTGTATACATTCAGGTAGAAATATCATCAGAGTGTGGCACACATAAGAAAAGTGAGATGAGGAAGTGTGTATGGGGATATGGATATAGTGACATCCCTTTAGAAATAAAGTATATGTAAGTACGTGAAATAACATGAAATAACCATTAGAAAACGGTTGATTTAGAAGAGAGATGATCATTGTTTTTCTGTTGTACCAGTTTATTTTTTAAAATGTGAATCAAGTTATAATAGTTGAATGATGTACATTATCTTAAGAGTATTTCTTTTTTACTTCTCTGTTAAAAAATGCAATTCAAATGATACTTTTTAATTTTAAAATAAATAAAATAAGTGCAATTCAAATGATACTTTTAAATTTTAAAATAAATAAAATAAAATAAATAAATAAGCAGCTTAAGATTCATAATAAATGACAAACATTCCTTTAGTCCCTTTTACAACAACTTTAAATCTATATTATTCTTCGGGGTGGGTGGGGGGTGCAGTGTTCCTTCATCCCCAAAGCCCTTAAATTAAAAGAGAATGGGGTCCACATAGAGGTGATTTGTCACCTCTTCTCTTCAACACTCTTGGAGTCTAAAGTAGGGTCTCTTCCAGAGAGCAAAGCAGGAATTAGAATTGTGCCTTCATGGCTAGTTAGCTGGATAACCTGGGCAAGTCAGTGGCTCTCTCTGATCCTACTTCCTTATTTATCTAATGAAGGAACTGGACTAGACAATCTTTAATTTCCAAACTGTATAGAGAATGAAGATTCCATCCTTAGAATTTGGAGAGTGAAATAGTGAGGACATTCTGGAATTTCGTATGATTATGGTCAACTTTTTAAAAAATTGAGATGAGAAAATGTCTGGTGCCCTGTAATCTTGGGGCCTGAGTTCCAACTCTACTGAGATATATCTCTAATTGGAAGAGAACTTGATCCTTTCCTCATTCTGAAAGCATCCTTCCTGCTCCCCAAGGACCAGGCTGCTTTATCATTTATCAAATCGTTTTCAAATCATGAAACATCTCCAGACAACAGGCTCTTCCCTCCTCTCCTCCTTCTCTTATGGCTGCTTTCCAACCTAAGTCCCCGCACATCTGTTTGGGGAGCTGCCTCCTAATTATATCCTAGGAGCCTGATATAGAAAGGGCCAAAGGGAACATTCCATCTCTGTCTCCTGGCTTATCCCAGGGGCATCTTGGGTCATAGATGGAGGCTTGCTCCTTGGTGAGATGCCCAGAGGCCACTGACTGGGAACGAAACCTAATTACGCAACAGGACCTATCCAAGGGCAGTGTGCTTTGGATAAACCCCATGGGATGTTCTCACCATGCTCTAGCTCATCTGTTTAAATGTGATCAAAGATTCTTGCTGCATGCCCCTCAAAAAGTGTGATTGTACAGTGGTGGGATTTCAGAGCTAGAAGGACTCAAGTATCTTCTAGGTCAACTCAGATCTCTTCATAGTTCCATTAGCTGAAGCCTAAAGAACTGAGAGATGTGCCCAGGCAATGAGGAAGAAAATTGGACAAAATCTCAGTGAAGCTCTGTTTTACATCTTTAGGAATTTTAAAGTGAGGCTATGATGTTGGAAATGAAGAACATACTAGACAAATTGAGGAGGCATCTGAAAAGCAATCTTTCTTTGCGTTTTTTTAATTTGTTATAATTAGTTAAACATGACAGGAGAATGCATTTTGATTCATTGTACACAAAATGGAGCACGACTTTTCATTTCTCTGGTTGTACATGATGTAGAGTCACACCATAAGTCATACATGTACCTAGGGTAACAATGTTCATTTCATTACACCCTATCCCCTGCCCCCATAGCCCCTCTTCCCCGTCCCTCCCCTCCTTCCCCTTTGTCTAATCAAAGTTCCTCCATTCTCACCATGCTCCCCGCCTCATTATGGACCAGCATCCACTTAGCAGAGAGAACATTCGGCTTTTGGTTTTTTTGGGGATTGGCTTACTTCACTTACCATGATGTTCTCCCAACTCCATCCATTTACCTGAAAATGCCATAATTTCATTCTCTTTTAATGCTGAGTAATATTCCATTGTGTATATATACCACAGTTTCTTTATCCATTCATCCATTGAAGGCCATCTAGGTTGGTTCCACAGTTTAGCTATTGTAAATTGAACTGCTATGAACATTGACGTGGCTGTGTCACTGTAGTATGCTATTTTTAAGTCATTTGGGTATAAACTGTGGAGTGGCATAAATGGTGGTTCCATTCCAAGTTTTCTAAGGAATCTCCATACTGCTTTCCAGAGTGGTTGCACCAATTTGCAGTCCCCACCAGCAATGTATGAGTGAACCTTTTCCCCACATCCTCACCAACAATTATTATTGCTTGTATTCTTGATAATTGCCATTCTGACTGGCATGGGATAAAATCTTAGAGTAGTTTTGATTTGTATATCTCTAATTACTAGAGAAATTGAACATTTTTTCATATATTTGTTGATCAATTATATATCTTCTTCTGAGAAGTATCTGTTCAGTTCCTTAGCCCATTTATTAATTGGGTTATTTATTTTTTTGGTGTTAAGTTTTTTTGAGTTTTAGATCCTGGAAATTTGTGCTCCATCTGATGTGCATGTAGTAAAGATGTTCTCCCACTTCAAAAACAGCATGGTATTTGCACCAAAATAGACATGTTGACCAATGTTACAGAATAGAAGACACAGAGACAAACCTACATAAACACAGTTATCTCATATTAGACAAAGGCATCAAAAACATACATTGGTGAAAAGATAGTCTCTTCAACAAATGGTGCTGGGAAAACTGAAAATCCATGTGCAGCATATCTGTTATCATGCACAAAAATCAACTCAAAGTGGATCAAGGACCTAGGAATTAGACCAGAGACCCTGCACCTAATAGAAGAAAAGTAGGCCCAAATCTTCATCATGTCAGATTATGTCCGGACTTCATTAACCAGACTCCTAAAGTGCAAGAAATAAAATCAAGAATTAATAAATGGGATTGATTCAAACTAAAAAGCTTCTTCTCAGCAAAAATAACAATCAATAACGTGAAGAGAAAGCCTACAAAGTGGGAGAACATCTTTGTATTTTTAAATTCATGCTTTATGAAACAGAGAATTTCTTATTTTTTCTTTCAAATAACTAACTTTTTAAAGGAAAAATGTAAAAATGAGAAAAAAATTTTGAAAAAATAACACAATGAATATTCATATGTCATCAAGCCAATTATTAACATTTTCTGATATTCTTTCCTGTACATGTACACAACACACATACTTTTTCTTTACCTGAGTAAATATAACCTGAAGATCTTTTATTACCTTAACTATTTCACTATGTACCTCCTCAGGACTAGGGTATTCTCCTCGATCTTCACAGTACCATTTTCACATGTAAGGAAATTTGCTTTGTAGTTATGATATGAAGTGTGATATGACCATATACTGGAACATTATTTGGTAACAAGAAGGGCTGACACAAGCTACAACATGCATGAATTTTGAATGCATTATGTGAAATGGAAGAAATCCATCACAGAAGGCCAAATGCATTCTTTTACTTGTATGGAAATTTCCAGAATAAGCAAATCCAGAGAGACCTAAAGGAAATTGGTCCAGGACTGGAGACGTTGGGGAATAGGGGGAATGACTGCCAATGGGTATACAGTTTCTTTTGGGGATGATGAAAACATTCTAAAAATTATTTTGGCAGTTGCAGTTCTGTGAATACACAAAAGATTAATGTATTGTGAACTATTCATTTTAAGTATTGTATATATGAAAAGTGAATTATATCTCAATAAAACTGCTATTATAAAATAAAGACTACTATATAGTGATGTGTCCTTCTCACCAGGTGCTTTAAGAAGCACTTAGTAGCCTGGCTTGGTGGTGCACACCTGTAATCCCAGCTACTTTGGAGGCTGAGACAAGAGAATTACAATTTTGAGGCCAGACTCAACAACTCAAAATAAAATTAAAAAGAACTGGGGATATAGCTCAGTATTACAGCACTTTTCTATCATGGGTGTGATCCTGGGATCAATCTCCAGCACTGCAAATTTTTTTTTTTTAATTTAAAAGGCACCTAATTCCAGTTTGTCTCACTATTGCAGATGAAAAGTGTTGATCAATTGGATTTCCAATTGTAGTATTTAGGGTGACTTGTGCCACTGTGCAGATATCTTGTTCTCCTCCCACTAATGCTTAGCCACTAATGTCAGGAAGATGCATTGTGTAGATGGGTACAAAATGTAGATTTCTTTCAATGGTCAGATATCTTATATTTATTAGCTGGCAATTTTTGTACAGTACATATTCCTTCTCTCTCTTTAGAAATTCAATAGGTCTCAAAAAATTAAACATAGAACTATTTCTTCTAGATGTATAACAAAAAATACTTTAATACCTATAAACATAGCACTATTCACAATAACCAAATGGTAGGAGCAGCCCACGTGTCCATTGATGATGGATGGTGAATGGGGTCAACAAAATATGGTGTACACATAGATACAGTTATCTCATTCTAGACAAAGGTGCCATAAACATTTGTTGGAGAGAAGATAGACCTTTCAACAAATGGTGCTGGGAAAACTGGAAATCCATATGTAGTAGATTGAAATTGAGCCCTTATATTTCACCACGGAGCCAAAACTCAACTCAAAGTGGATCAGGACCCAGGCATTAGACCAGAGACCCTGGAAATGCTAGAAGAAAATGTAGGCCCAACTCTCCATCATGTTAACTTAGGAGCCAACTTCCTCAACAAGACTCCTAAAGCACAAGAAGTAAAATCAAGAATCAATAAATGGGATGGAATCAAACTAAAAAGCTTCTTCACAGCAAAGGAAACAATCAAGAACATGAACAGAGAGCCTACAGAATGGGAGAAAATCTTTACCACTTGCATCTCAGAGCATTAATCTCCAGGATATACAAAGAACCCAAAAACTTTACACAAAAACAACCCAATCAATAATTGGGCAGAGGAATTAAACAGGCACTTCACAAAAGAAGAAATATGAATGATCAAAAAATATATGAAAAAATGTTTAACATCACTAGCAACTAGAGAAATGTGAATTAAAACTACACTGAAATTCTATCTCACTCCAGTCAGAATGGCAATGATCAAGAATACAAGTAACAGTAAAAGTCGGTGAGGATGTGGTGAAAAAGGTTCACTCATATATTGCTGGTAGGACTGCAAATTGGTGCAACCACTCTGGAAAGCAGTATGGATATTCTTTAGAAATCTTGGAATTGAACCACCATTTGACCTAGTTATCCCATTCCTTGGCCTGTTCCCAAAGGACTTAACATCAGCATGCTACAGTGATGTAGTCACATCAGTGTTTTACAGCAGCTCAATTCACAATAGCCAAGTTATGGAAAACCAACCTTCAATAGATGAATGGGATAAAGAAAATGTGGTATATATACACAATGCAATATTACTCAGCCTTAAAGAATATTACTCATTCTTAAAGAAGAATGAAATTATGTCATTTGCTGACAAGTGGATGGAACTGGAGAATATCATGCTAAGTGAAATAAGCCAATCCCAAAAAACTAAATGCCTATTTTTCTCTGATACATGGATGCTAACCCATAACAAAGGAGGGTAGGGAGGGGAATTATAGAAGTTAATTGGATTAGACAAAGGGGAACGAAGGGAAGGGAGGGCAGATGGGAATAGGCCAGACAGTATAATGAAGCGGATATAACTTTCCTATGCTCATATATGAATATGTAACCAATATAACCTACATCATGTTCAACCACAAGAATGGGATCAAAATTGTAATGGGTTACACTCCCACTGTTATGTATATTAAAAACAAACAAAAAAATGTATACACATACCGTGGACTATTATTGTACCTTAAAAAGAAATGAAATCCTAACACATGATACAGCATAAATGAACCTTGAAAATATTATGCTAAGTGACTTAAGCCAGAGACAAAAGGACAAGTGTTATTAATTCCCCTTATATGAGGTGCCTAGAGTAACAAACTTCATGAGGCACCCAGGCGATTGCCTAGGAGTGAGATGGGGGGATGGGTAGCTGTTATTTATTAAGGGCACAGAGTTTCAATTTGTAAAGATGAGAAAGTTCCGGAGACAGATGGTGGTGATGGCTGCATAGCAATGTGAATGCACTTAATGTCACTGAACAGTGCCCTTCGTGAAAATGGTTAAAACAGTGAGTTTTATGTTAGCTACATTTTATTTCAGAACAAAAACCTCACTAGATTCCTATTGATTCCTTTTTTCCCCTCAATATATCATTATAATTACTCTTTGACAATGGAAACTGACCAGTGGAAGCTATTTCTGTGTTCCTTTTTGTTCTTTTGTGCTTTCCGGCACATGAGGTTTCAGGCCAATTTTTATATCCCCTGTCTGGGTCTTGGACATGGCCATTCCTCTAAGAAGACGTGGCTCCCTCCTCAGGGGACTTGTATGCCAGGTGAGCTTGCTGCTACTGGCTGCCCTTATTTTGGACAGAGCCAAGGAAACACAAACATGCTCCCATACACACACATGCACCCCCCCACACACACACACATGCACCCACACACACACACACGCACCCCCCCACACTCACTCACACACCAACACATGCAGACATTTGAACCACGAGTCTCTGGATTAAATCCAGCGCAGCTGTTTTCCTCACCTCACTCTGCCTCAGTCTGTATTTCTCTCTTTTCCTGTAGTGAAACCTGGTTCACAAGAATATCAGCATATCCACTCATTTGCTCTGTCCTTCAGGAAACAGAACAATTTCAGATTTATCACTTTAAGAGATGAATTTTTAAGTCATTTTAAAATGGAGAAAGTAAAATTCACATCTTGTGACTCTTAGCAGTGCTGTTTTCCGGATGTCTTTTCCTTAGGGGGCAAGGGGAGAGAGTAGGGAGGGCTGTGCGCTCATACACGGGAGAAGTTGGTAGAATGGAAGAGGCTTTTCAACAATTGAAACTTTCACAAGACTAAACCCACTAAGTCTGAAGGTTATGAGCAAAGAATCAGGAAGAGAGGAGCCATTAGGGGAAAAAATGTGGTTTTCTGATTATTAATGTTTTGTGTGTTTACTTAAACAAGAAATAGCACATAAGGCTGGACTCCATAGAAAATAGAGGGAAAGACAGCTGTTTTGTATGAATTCTGATAAGATCCTATCTTGTTTTGGGGCTCAGTGGCTGTACTTGGCTTTGATGGTGACATTTTCTCAGAGGTGGCATTTGAGCCAGAGTACATGCCATAAATGATTGTTCTTTAAAAATGAGGAATTGATTTGTTTGTAAAAGGTCCTTCTGCCTTTGGAAGAGAACCAAGCATCTCTTTCAAGTTAGGGAAATAACTTCCCTTGAGACTTAACCTCTCTCTCACCCCCAGTGAGCCAACTGGACTTTTGTGTAGGAATCGGGTAAGTGTATTAAAACCAGAGAGTCTTTCTCTTCACTACTTAATCAAGCTGCTTCTCCCTGCTCTGAAGCACTGATTTCTAAGAGAGGGCAGCCACAGCATTACACAGGAGCAGGTGTCCTACAGACCTAGGTTGTATCTGTGGCCTGAAGACTTACTAGCCATGTGACCATCTTCGACTTCTTCACCTGAGAGACGAGGTTAAAACCCATTTCGTGTCTGTTCATTTAGAATGTGTTCCCTATATGCTTCAAAACAAGATCTGATTTGACTTAGAAGAAATTACACATTCTAAGCACTCTGATAATGTCAGGATAAATGATTCAGAGTCATGGGACGGGTGGAAGATAACAGATACCAGAACTAAAAGTAGTGGCTATAGATGAGCCCTAAATTCGTTTCCTAATCCTTTGCTGTCCAATATAGTAGCCACTAGCCCCAGGTGGCTGTCAAATCCTTGAAATATAGCTAGTTTGAATCAAAACTTGCTATGAATATAAAATATAGTTGTATAAATAAAAGCAGTTAAAATAACACAATTTTTTACATTAATTACCTTTGGAAATGATGTTTTGGATATATTCCATTAAATATTTTATTAAAGCAATTTCTTGTGATTCTTTTTACATTTTTAATGATATAAATCTTAAATCTCATAAATGACTCTCATTATACTTCTGTTGCGTAGTGTTGGACCACCCTGTTCTCACCCGAGGGGAGAGAGTAACAAACTATGGATTTTTTACCTGATTAAGGGAAGAGCGTTACTTTGTTAGCATGTCATACATTGATATAGAGTGGTGTGTATCAAAACTGTACATAAAAATATGGTGGAATGGTGGCCCCCTTGCTACAGCTGCAGTCCTTCCTCTCCTTTGGGAAACCACATGTTGGTTTATGTATCTCTTTGTTTTATCTGAAAATTTCTGACTAGCAAACAGCATGTGATTCAAAACCTAATTTATTCCTTGTTGGTTCCTTCATTCACCCATCCATTTACTCATTTTATGAGTTTTGTTCAGACACTGCTGCATCCTCAGAGTACAGAGATGAGTCATGACTCATCCTGCTTTTTAGATCTCTGATCTGTGGGGAGATGGGGAGGAGAGCTGGCCTCATAGATCAGTGATTTATAATACAGCAGCATGAGCACAAGTCTGGATTGTTGTGCAAAATGTACTTGGGAAGAAAGAAAGGCAACTAATAGTTGGCTTGGCTTTGGGGTAATTCACAATTTGATTTTTCATACTGTTATTCAAAGAGACTTTGCTAAGTTTCTTTAAAGAGATTAGGAGATAGCAAATACAAATACTGGAATAGTTTCTTATTCAGCCTGTATTTTCAATGTGCATTATTATAAATACATATTCTTTCTTTATCAGGCTCTCTCTACTTTTGCTCTCAAATTTTGTGTGTTCACTACCCTAGTCTGTTCCTGGGCCTGACTTACTTTCTGTAAAGCCAAGTGTGGGTTGTATCAGAAGTCTGCCTCATCAGGAAGAGAGCTCCTCCTTTGAAATTCTCCACTTTGAACCTGTATCTCTAATTCTCTGTCCCTTCAGGCAAGGAGGAATACAAATGATGGGGGTCAGGGAGAGCTCTAGAAGACCTGGTGAATTTGAATTTTACATTGGATAGACTTGCAGAATTTCGTAGCTCAACAGAGCACATGGCCTCCCCCAAATGAGGATGGGGGTAGGGTCAATGGGGCTTGTTTGTCAGATCATATTTTTGCAGGCTGTTTCTTTTAGTTAGGAACAGGCTGAAAATTTGGTTATGCTAATGAGTCTTCTGAGCATTTTTTTCCTCTTAAAACATTGCTGGCTTTTGGCCTTTGGAGGAGAGCTCTGTGTGGTCTTAGGAGGTTGCCCTGCAGGCTGAAACCCTACAGAAAACAGGTTCCTTTTGAGAGTGAGTCTCCTGAAATGAAAATCTGGTTTGTATAGTCTCAAACAAGCGAACAAATGTTTAAGGCTAAAAAAATATGACAATGTTTATAAGGGCCTTTGAAAAGAAGTATGGAAGGTGAAAAAGATCTGTTTCCATTCATCATGGCTTACATTATCTAGGATGGGAATCATGTAAACTCTTGTATCTCAGATGGAAACCTAACAAAAGTGGGTGATAAAGCCTCTTGCAACGGGCAATTTGGGCCAGAATAAGTAGAACGATGATAGGATCTCCCTGGAAGTTGCACTGCATGCTTTTTATGTGCACAGCCCCATCTGCTTCCTTGTGCATTGGAATCCTGGCATTTTGGCCTGTGTGGGATGCAGACGTCTTTGTGTACTAATTCAGTCAAGTTGGGTTATTGGTTGCATTTCTGTCAGGCATTTTTAGAAATCAATGCAAATAGCTTACATCCAGAGGAATGGGGAGGTGGGTAAGAACATTAATATCACTTATTTTCTAAAGTCATCTTTTATTTAGCGGTTTCCTCTTAATTTCTATGGGAAGCTGTTGAGGTTTTTGATGTAATTGACACTTGTATATCCCTGGTTCCTTCAGTGTGAAAGCGTTTTACTGGGTGTCTCCTATCTAGGCTCCTTTCCTTTTATATTTTTATTTGTCCCTAAAATGCCTTAAGGATCAACTGGTGCGGGCTGGCCTTCATCACAACCCAATAGGCACATTTAGTTAACCCTGAAGCACTGGCATTCAGAGCAGGTAATGTTATACCCATAGTTAAAAAAAAAATGGGGGGTTGGGGTTATGGTTCGCCTAGCACGTTCAGGGCACTGTGTTTGATCATTAGCACCATATAAAAATGAAATAAAGGTATTGTGTCCAACTACAAAAAAAATTTTTAAAAAAAGAAAGAAAGGAAATAAAGATCCAGGCATGGTGGCGTATGCCTGTTATCTCAGAAGCTCGGAAGGGTGAGGCAGGAGGATTACGAGTTCAAAGCCAGCCTCAGCAAAAGCAAGGTGCTAAGCAACTCAGTGAGACCCAGTCTCTAAAATACAAAATAGGACTGAGGATGTGGCTTGGTGATCAAGTGCCCCTGAGTTAAATCTCAGGTAATCCCCCAAAAGAAAAAAATGGGGAGTTTGAGATATGGCTCAGTGGTAGTTTGTCTGCCTGGCATGCATGAAGTCCTGGCCCTGGATTTGATCCTTAGCGCCACAGATAAATGAATAAATAAATACAACAGTGCTTCTTGCTTAAAAAGAGAAAGAAATGGGAGATGTGGTGCATGGCTCAGTGGTTGAGCACATGTCTGGCTTGTGTGAACCTCTGTGCTCAGTCCCCAGTACTGCAAAAGCAAACAAAGAGAAAGGGGATCCTTCCAGAAAGAATAGATGTACTTTTTCTATTCCTTTAGCTAAGTACAATTTTAAACATTATATACATACAACCTTAAAACTCTGAAAGGTGAAAAGGGTAAGAAAGACCAGCAAGGACCTCGGGATTCAAGAAAACTATTAAGAAGCCCCTGGATATCCTTATTGCCTCACATGTTCCAGATTCGTGGCTGAAGACGCCAAAATTGGAAATCCAGCAGGATTAAGGAGCTCCTGCCTGGCAGTGGCAAGGCAGCTTCCCACCACTTCCCCTGCCAGAGCAGCATCTGATTCAGCCTGCAAGAGCAGAGTAAGGTTGTGTCATGACACAGAATCCCAAGTGTCCAAGTTAATTGAAGATGACTGTATGCCAAGAATCAGGAAAATCTCAAACTGAATGAAAAAGAGAAGATATGCCAACCCCAATGGGAGAGAGATGTTAGTATTATCTGACAGGATAAGAAAAGCAGCCAGGATTTTAAAAAAAGCAACAAACAAACAATATGAACAATGAAGAAGAAAATAGACTCTAATGTCGTATTAAAAGAATGCAAAAGCAAGCTACAAACTAGGGGCAAAAAGAACTAGACCCAGAATGTATTTTTAAAAAATTTCTGAAGCTCAACTACTAAAAGAACCAAGATGGTTCAAATAGAGAATAGGCAAAAGACAGGGAGATGGTTTAGTGGAGAATATACACAAATAGCAAGTAAGTCCATGAAAAGAGGGTCGGCCTCATTGCCTGTTAGGAAAATGCAAATTTAAACCACAATGAAATAACACTATCAGAACGGTTCAAATAAAACATAGTGACAATACCAAATGCTGGGGAAAACGTGGAAGAACTGGCTCACTCATATGTTGGAAGTGGGAAAGAAAAATGGTACAGAAAGTGACAGTTTGTCACTTTCTGAAATTAAGCGTGCAACTACTGTACCACCCAGCCCTTGCCCTCCTGGGAATCTATTCCAGAGAAATGGAAACTAGATTCACACAAACCAACCCTCTACACCAGTTTATAGCCTGTTGACTTGTAGTATCCCAAATCCAGAGTCAACCTAAATGTCTTTCTCATAGGCAAATGGTTAATGTATACCTGCCATTGTATACAGGAATGAATAGGAATGAACTGTTGTTACATGCGACAGCCTGAATAAGTCTTCAGAATCATGCTGAGTGAACAATACCAATCTTGAAAGTTAACATACTACATGGTTCCATTTGTATAACATTCTTGAAATGACAAAAGCATAGAAACAGAGAACAGATTAATGGCCAGGAGTTGAGGATAAGATGGGGATGGGGTGGGAAAGAAGTGGTTGTGGCTATAGAAGGGCAACAGCAGCAGGGATCCCTGTGATGACAGAAATGGCCTATATCTTAACTGTGTTAGTGTCAATATCCTGGTTGTGATGTCACAATATAGTATTCTAATGTGTCACCATTGGAGGAAGATAGGTAAAGGGAATTCAGGATCTCTGTATTATTTTTTTAAGACTATATGTGAATCTGCATTTATATCAAAACAAAAAGTTGAAGTTTAAAATGATTATATCCTTTGCTTATTCCCCAAATTTCATGTTAAATAAATAATCAAAGGGCTGGGATTGTGGGTCAGTGGAAGGGTGCTTGCCTAGTGTGTGTGAGGCACTAGATTCCATCTTCAGCACCACAAAAAATATAAATAAATAAAATAAAGTTTAAAAAATAAATAATCAGAGATGAACACAAAGATCCTAAATCCCCAGTATTTAACAGGAGAAAAGTTAGATGATGGCATGCCCATGTGTTTAAATACTACGTGGTCAGTCAAAATCATTCTCAGCTGTTCATTTTATTTTCCTTCTTATTTTAATGGCACATGGGTTACTTCATCCTTCTTGTTTGCATGCCATCCTTAACAACAAATTTAAACATTTGACATCTATTTAGTCTACAACACATGTGGAAATGACACGAAAATCAATTTATTGCAATATGATCACATTCTTTTTTAATTATACCTAAATTACAGAGTACTGAAGAGGAATTATCAAAATGTGAATAGTGTTCCTCTCTGGTGGGGGTGAAGTTTTCACATGCCTTAATCATTCCTCTGTATTTTCCAGTTTTATAATATACTCTTACAACCATGAAAAATGAAATGAAGTTGGGAAAAATTACAAATGTTATTTAAAAGAGCAGTGGTTTGAAAGGGCTGCTTAAGGTGTCAAGGCTTAAAGCCTTTTGTAAACCACATGGCCAAATTACTTACCCTTTCCTTAATATCATCTTTTGTTTCCAATGTGTTTGTGGAATTCCCCACATAGAAGCATTTTGCCTGTTGTTCTCCCTGATGTGAAACATACTTGTCATTTGCTCCTCCCACATTGTGCCAAAGTATCAAAAATTCCACTCATGTAAATCCTTGCAGCATTTCTCAACCAGTTTGTGGATTTTGTACATATACACCCAGGAAACTTTATAGAAGAAGGAGGTAAAGAATTGTGAGGCGAGCACCCACTACCTGGGGTCCAAGCCTTTGCCTCATATTACCCAAGGATCTGTACCTACAAATCCTGAGGGCCAGAGAAGCCCATCAGTGGCCCTGTGATTGGTCTTTATGCTGTGGAAAGCCAAGCTCGTGGTACCTCTCAGCAGGGTGAAATCTGGGGACTGAGAACAAAATCAAGACTAATTAATATAATGGTGTTCCTCCAGCCATGAAATAGGAATCAAAACCATTAAAGATGCCAAACACCACACTTGCATGAATGTTAAATCACACAGTCCCTCCCATAACTCCAGGGGGAGGTTTCTAGGATCCATCCTTTCCTTGGTAACCACAGGGATGTTGCTAGACTGGTGAATAAGAGAGCCTCAAATGTTGCCCTGGTGCAGCTTGTTTTCATCATATTAATTTACAGATGAGAAATTAGGGGATAAAAAGCAATTAATAATTTGCCATGACAAATGACAGTGCATGGATTTGACCCCAGAGAGCTCAATTTCAGAGGCCGAGGACTCTGTTGCCATCATAGGAACATTTCCAGGGGTAGCAATAAAAGCGTATTATTAAAATGAAGTGATACTGGCTACCCATGCCATTGAGGCTAATTTGTGTTGCCACATGAGAATTATACCTGATAGTTGTTTATGTGTTATATATCATAAAATATATGTGTATGCATATTTAGATTGTAAATATATTTACATTTGCTTGTTTTAATTCCAGTATTTATAGAACACCTGTTATGTAACAGGTAGCTGTCCCCAACTCTATAAAATTCACAATTCATGAAAGGCATTACCCTAAGTGAAATAAGCCAGCTATGGAAAGAAAACACTAGATGTTCTCATTCATATGTGGAAGTTAAAAAGGTGATTTCACAGAAATTGAGTAGTGGTCACTAGAAGCTATGAAGGGGTAAGGAGAGAGAAAGGATAGAGGGAAGTCGAAGGAAAGATACCAAAATACAGTTTTACAGGATGGATTAGTTCTAGTGTTCTATAGCACAGTAGGGTGAATGTGATTTATAAGTTAGTATATATTTTATAAAGAACTAGAAGAGGAATTCAAAGATTCCCACTACAAAGGAATGATAAATGTTGAAGGAGAAGAAAATTCTAATTATCCTGATTTGGTCATTACATACAATATACCTGGAATTATGCTATACTCTACAAATATGTACATTTATTTTTTAAAAAGTTCTCAGTTCAGTACAGAAGGCAAGTAAGTCATAAATTATTACCCAGCTGTGAAATACTCTAATAGAGGCAAGTTCAAGGGGCCAATCCAGCCATACAGCGGGCATAGCCTCTGTCCTGCAGCCTGAAGCTCAGGAGGCTGGGTCTTCATCTCACAGTAAAGAGAGAGGCTGTGCGAGGCTCAGTGTTATGCCTGATCACATTGCTAGGAGCTGTATGTTTGAAACCTGGGTTTCACTATTGGTCTAATGTGGTATTTGTCTCCCCCAGAGGTGCGATTTTTGGAGTGTCCACTTCAGATCCTGATTGGTTTCTATAGAAATGGTGAAGCCAGGGTGTGGGTTGCTCCCACTTTTCCCCTCTCTCCACCTCTCAGGTTGCACACTGTCTGGAAACCTAGAGACTAAGCCAGGAGGCTTTGTTATTCCTGCCACCTTCATTTCCATCCAGGTGGAGAGCTCTTCTAAGGTCCATAGGAGAAGGAGAAAGGTCAGTGAGCAGCATCTGCCCTGGAGGGGAAAAAGGAAGCAGAAGATACAGATTCCAAATCAGAAGCACAAGTGGACTTTCAGGAGAGTCATTACATCTGGAGAGAAAGAGGGAATATGAAATGAAGGGCCACGTTGGAAGCTTCTATGTGATGTTAAGACCAAAAGCAAATACCATATAATGTTACTATGTGACAAAGCAGAGGACGGTGAATACAAAAACATTTGTTGTTCTGTATACATTTCTGTTTGCTTGAAATATTCCTTTGAAAACACAAAGCATACCATGAGTGGGGCATAAAATCCGATTAATCACAACCTACTGTAAGCACTTCACTGATTTTTAATAACCTTGACCTTTCCTGAAAAGGTACATTGTTACTCTGAGGTCTAGTTCAAATGTCACTTCCTCCCTGAAAACATCACTGATTCCCTCTCCTGGCTGAAAGAATTGTGCTCAGGAAGGCAGATCCAGGTCACAGCTCTCCTAATTCTCTGTCCTTTGTACCTCTGTGTTCTAGCAACCCACAGCCCTGGGCCTTGCTGTGGCAGGTGCTCTGTCAGTGTCTGTGGACTGGAAGACCATGCATCTAGTGCCAGAGGTGGGAGTCAGTTGGTCGACACTTTAAACTCTAAGAGTTTCACAGTTTATTTCCTAAGCTGGATCACCATGGCTGAATGTTGTATCAGTATAAAACATGAAGTCACAAAAGGCAAATGTACTAAGAACCCCATCCCAGAACAGCAGTGACCTCAAAGGGACTGAGGTAGAGAAAGGCAGTCAGAGAAGCTTTCGAGCCATTCCTAATTTCCTGGCCTTGGGAGGCACTCAGGAACATGCACTGTCCTTAAAATTTTGTGGGTCATGACTCTGAATAAACACGGCATTGTAGGGCAAAGCTCTCCTGGAAGGAACTTAGTAACAAGGAGTTAAAGAATCTGTATTTTATGTCCTGCAAAGACTCTGTGTGTGTATCTACAGCTTGGTTAGATCAGTCAGGGTGAATTAACCCAGACACTGTTCATGCTTTCCCCATGTGGACAGATTACATGCAACTTTCCTAAAAGACAGCAGTTTCAAAAACAGTACATTTCCACTATCATAATCTGAAATGTCATTTTTTGCCAAAGGAAGGAAAAACAGTAAATTCCTTCCCTATTTACTCATCTTCAAAGGATACAGTAAAAGATTCCAAGGACGATGTAGACAGGCGACCGCCCCCAGAGCATTTCCCAATGTGGAATGCATCGAGGACACCGCTCCTGCTTGTCTTGGGCTCTGTTCCTCACGGAGCAAGTCCTGGGCCTTCCCCCATGGCTTCATGAAGCAGCTTCTCTGGGAAGAAAGCCGATTAATTAAGGAATGCAATCTGTACTTGTTTAATAGAGCAAGTAGCCTTTCTTTTGTGTTTGTCTAAGTTATCTCAGGACTACTTCTTTTCAAAGAAATACAGCAATAAAACACAGTAGAAGTCCCTCTTATTACTTTCTTCTTCCCATTTCCTTCCTTCCAAACTCTGTCCTTCTTTGTAGTAGATTTCTTAGAGTGCCTAAAGGCATGGAACATCCTGGTTTCTTACTTATTATAAAGTACTTTACATATATAGCAAACTATAGAGAATATAATAAATACCTTCATACTCACCCTCAGTTATGTCAAAACCACTTATCCATATTTACTATATAGTCAGGGTAAGTAATACAAGCTGCTGTAACAACCCCCAAATCTCAGTGCCTTAAGAAAAGAGAAGTTTATTTCTTATTCATCTAAAGGATATATGCCAGGTCAGATAGTTTTCTGCCAGTGACTTGGGGATTCAGGATATATTCGTTTGTGCTTTTGTCCATCTTCAACATGTTATCTCCAAGTGACTGTGGCAGAGAAGGTAAATTAGCCAACAAGAAATTTCCCAGCAACAACTTTATATTATGGTAGGTAAAAAGAATTCATTGTTGGCTACTTAGGTACTACTGCCATATTTCCAGGGTTTCTTGGTTGATTTGTTTGTTTCCCCACTCTGAGGCCACTTATTCCCTGTGTAGCAATCTGGAATCTTATATAGTTCTTCTTTTGCTCTATTCAGCTTTCAATATTTGCTCGATTCAAATTTTAACTATATTTCCTTATGTTCTCTCAACAAATAATATAAAAATTTCCAATACTTAGAAATTCTTTACATGTTTGAAGGCTCTTTCTTCTTTCTTCAGTTTTCATCTTTAAAGTCAAATCCTTTCATTTCGTTATTTCCTTTGTGTTCTTTAGCTCTTGAAATTTTCATATTAGACTCTTTTGAAAAAGTCTCTTTCCATTTTATTTGTTCTTGCTTTATAAAACTCCCAGTAGCCAGATATTAGACTGCCTGGACAATTCTCTAATTTACTTTTTATTCATAATTTGTACATCTTTCTTCTTATTATTTTTCTCCTATATCCAGGGAAATTTCTTCAATTTTCCCCACCTGTCCATTTAGATTTTTTAACATTCTGTTTGTTCTCCAAATGTGCTCTTTTATAGTGGCTTGTTCTTATTCCAATTTTTTTTCTCTGATTCCTGAAGATACTTTTATAAGATTTCCTAAAATTATTCTTCTGTTCTGTGCGTTATCTCTCTTTCCCCCAAGCGGCTTCATTTTCTTTGTGTCTTTGCTTTATGTTGGAGGTCATCTTTAACTGCTTTTTAACCTACGCTTTCCCTTTTTCCTTAAAGAGCCAGGCACTACAAAAGATGACAGGAAGTTCTGTGCTCTGGGTGGGTGGTTAGATGTTGGCCTGATTGGTTATGGGACTTCAGAGGCCTGTCATTACTGGTGTTTCCCCCCAGAGCAGGTCTGATCTCAAGTCTAGCTGCCATATATTCAGCGGGAGAATGAAGCTGGAGGGTTCACTGCTCAGTACATAGACTTTTACCTAACACACCTGTTTCAAAAACATATCTTCCTTCTCAAACCATACCTGGTGCCCCGCTGCTTGGGGGAGCAAATTGTAAAATTCTAACAAGGTAAGATGACTGAGCAGGAGATGGGGCCCAGGCATAATTCCTACAGACTTTCTTTTTTAAAAAAATTTTAATTTGTTATATGTGACAGCAGAATGCATTACAATTCACATTACACATATAGAGCACATTTTTTTCATATCTCTGGTTGTACACAAAGGAAAGACAATGGGATGAGATAGACATCATTACCCTAAGTACATGTACGAAGACACAAATGGTGTGACTCCTACAGACTTTCTGTTGGCCAACCTGCTGCCTTCAGGGACACCCTATTTCTCAGTGTAGGGCATCTCAACCCAGCAAGAGCCTCTGCATACTCTGAGATCTGAGATCTGACTCCACTCACTTCTCCCTCAGTAGATAGGAAGTTTCCACTTTCTCCACTAAGTGCTTAGTGCTTGCTAAGCATTGAGGCATCTCTTGCCATTTCCTCAAATTTTCCTATTGCCTCTCTGCAACATCTTCAATGCATTTATTTCTCTGGGGTGTACAGGATTTGCTTATTTTTCTTTAATGATTCTCATTTTTGTAAGATTTTGGGAGAAGGTATATATGTTGAGACCACCAGGTTTAACTGGAAGTGTAGCCCACATTCTTTCCATACTACCTCCCTGATGCAAATGCTGTTCATTTATGCACCAAATGTTTCTCCTCCAGATGTGGACCCCTTCTGCACATGTGAGTGTGAACTTTATGATTCTGAGTGTAAATTAATACAGTTGGTTCTCCCTATCCACACATTCTGCATCACAGATTCAACCAACCAAACAAAAAATATTTCACGTACAGACTTTTCTTCTTATCATTCCCTAAAAATATGGGATAATAACAATTTGCATAGTGTTTACATTGTATCAGGTATAATTAGTAATCTAGAAATGATTTAAAGTTTAGGGAGGGTGTGCATAGATTATGTGCAAAGAAAATACTGTTTTGTATAAGGGACTTAAGCACCCACAGATTCTGGTACCTGAAAGAGCTCCTGGAACTGATTCTTGTGGGTGCCACATACTGAGAGATGACTGTGTTCTGGTTTTGTTCATTCAAAAGACAGCACAGAGGCAGCTGCTCCACTGTGTCCTGTAGATTACCCAGAGATGAATAAGACATCGATTCCTGCTCAGGGCTCCTCCTCTTCCTCCTCCTCCTCCTCACTGAGTAGAGATGGCAATGCAAGTTTACGGTGTTCTCGTATTCAGTTCTATTTTAAAGTATCCAAACAGGCAATTATGTTGATGTAATTTTGTCATTTCAGTATTGCAGAAAATCTAAGACATCATTACCCTAGTAGTACTTTATTACTACAGCTTGAGTCATTTCCCCAGGAAGTTAGATGCTACATTAAGGAATACGTTCTCTCATTTCTAAAGCATCCCCACCTGTTTAAACTTTCTAAGCTGTTTTTGTTTTTTGAATTCCCATTTACCAAATGCATTAATTGTAAGGTGGAACATGTCCTAATCACACGTACCTCTGACAGGGAAATTTAGTTCTGAAAGGCTCAAGATGGCCCAATTAGGCCTGCTCCTGCCATTATCCTCCCTGAGATGAGAATTTGAAGGAACTGAGAGGACATGCCCACCTGGAGCCTGTACTGTTTTATCTCTGGGGATCTAGGGTCTCCAAATTCCATTATAAACAGTACCAAGCCACTTCAGGGGTCCCTTTGGGTCTCCTATTTAGATGCAGCAAGTAAACAATAGCAGCATGTGGTCCTCTGAGGCTTGTGCAGGGACCTGAGAGTGCATGTCCTCTTAAATTTTGTGCTCTCAATAAGTTCCTGTCAGCCTCATTCTGGTTCTGGGAGGAAGCTCTGGAAAGAATGCAAAAGAGCTAGAGGAGGAGAAGGGACCAAAGCACAATTCTTAGCCCTTACTCTAGAGGCAGACCACTTGCTGCCATTCTCTCCACTCCCTATTTTATTGCAGGGCCAGAGCCTGAGCCTCACATCTACAGAATATTTTAGGGAATGCAAAGTAAATACTCAAGTACAAGTATTTTCGTTTTACTTCTATATAGCAAGCACTAGTATCCATTTAAGATTTTTCAAATTCTGGTCCTAGTGATCACATATTCTTAATGAGAGTGGCATGTTTCTGCTTATCTCTAGAAGAACCAAGCCTGACTTTGGGTATGAGTGATTGATTATCAGTTGAGAAAAATCCCTTTACTTAGCCACCCTGGAGAAGAAGGTTTATGTCAGAACTGGGTCTTCCAGGGAAGACCCTGTTCTCATGTAGTTTTCCATTATTATAATGTGAAATTCTATCACCAAGGGCTGGAAGCCATGCAGGTAACTTGTCTTTCCCTGAAACCTGGGCTGGCTTCACCACTAACAGCTGCTGGATAAAGGTCACTCCTAACTTTTCAGACAAGAGTTGTGGTTCTCAAACTTGGGTGTGCACCATATCATTCTTTGTACTCCATAAAATTAATCTTGTACCTGTTAAGCAGCAGCTCCCTATTTTTATGATTTCCCAGTCTTCAGCAATTGCTAATCCACTTTGTCTCTTTGGGCATGCCTGTTCTGGAGGTCTCATATCAATGGAGTCTTATAATATGTGGCCATTTGTGATGGGTGCTTAGCATGATTTTTAAGGTTTATCCATGTTTTAGCCTGTATGATCTTGCAGAATGTATGATCTTGCATGTAGAAAATCCTAAGGAATGTATCTTAAAATATTAAAACAAATAAGTTCAGCAAGAATGCATGATACAAGCACAATTAAAATATCAATTATATTTTATACACTGTTGTTATAGACTGTTCTATTTCATTAACCTGCATGTCTATCCTTATGCAGTACCACATTGTCTTTATTACTACAGCTTATGGCAAGTTTAGAAATCAGGATCCCCCAAAGTTGTCTTTCTTTCCCAACACTATTTGGGCTATTCCAGGTTTCTTGTATTTCCATATGACTTTTAAGAGTAGCTTGTTATCCAGTGGCGCATGCCTGTAATCCCAGATGATCTGGAGGCTGAGGCAGGAGGAAAGAAGTTCAAAGCCAGCCTCAGCAATGGCAAGGTGCTAAGCAACTCAATGAGACCCTATCTCTAAATAAATACAAAATAGGACTGGGGATGTGGCTCAGTGGTCAAGTGCCCCTGAGTTCAATCCCTGGTACCAAAAAAAAAAAAAAAAAAAAAAAAAAAAAGAATAGTTTGTCAATTTATGCAAAAGGAAAATAAAACAAAACAAAAAATCCAGTTGGAATTTTGATAGAAATTACATTGCTTATGCAAATCAGCATAGGGAGCATTGTCAACTTGTCAATATTAAATCTTCAGATTCATAGAAATAGAAAGGTTTTCCATTCTTTTAGATCTTTTAAGTTCTTCCAATAATCTTTTGTAGTTTTCAGGATGTTAAGTCCTGCACTTCTATTGTTACATTTATTCCTAAGTATTCAGTTCTTTTTTGAAGTTATTCTAAATGGAATTTTCTTAATTTCACTTTTGGAATGTTGGTTACTAGTTGTCTCAGCTCAAGCTATGATAACAAAATACCATTTACTAGGTGGTTTGAACAATGGATTTTTATTTCTCACAGTTCTAGAGGCTGGAAAGTCTTAAGACCTAGGTGTGCCAGTTGATTCTGATCCTAACAAGGGACTCTCTCCTGGTTTTCAGATGGCTGCCATCACCATGTGTACCTATATGAACTCTTCTTTGTGTGTATGGAGGGAGAGGAGGATGAGAGATATCTATGTCTCTTAAGGAATTTATGTCCTCATGACCTCATGTAAATCTGGTTATTTTTCAAAGGCTCACCTCTAAAAACATCAGATCAGGGATTGGAAGTTCTACATATCAATTTTGGGGATACCCAAATATTTAGTCTATAAAAATAGTGTATAAAATATAATTGATATTTTAATTGAGCTTGTATCCTACATCCTTGCTGAAATTATTTAATATTTTAAAGCTACATTCCTTAGGATTTTCTACATGCAAGATCATACATTCTGCAAGTAAAGATATTTTAAGTTCTTCCCTCTTAATATGTATGCCATTTGATTCTATTTTATTGCCTAACTATTCTGGTTGAACCTCAAGTACAATATTTCTTGGTGGGAGACAAGGGCTCAGCAATGCAATCCTCTATCACTGTTGCTGAGTCCATGCCATGAAGATTAAAGTGAACAGAGAGGCGCTTGGTGAAGCTGATATCATCATGGTTCCACTTAACACACTTTCCCTTGATGACATTTTAAAACATTTTAGAAAAGAAAGTACTGATATGTTGTCATACATTTTCTAAAGTGGAAATCCATTTTCCTTTATCAATGGAAGTCCTACTGCAAAGATTTCTAAGAGCATTTTATCAGTAAATAATTTGGGATGCTGGGCAATAGTGCTGATGTAAAGGCACATGGAGTTCCATTCACTTAGACAACCAAGGCTAGATTCAGGAGTTTTACATTCCTGAAGAGAATAAGACCAACTCCAAGAGCATCGGACAGTAATAATAATATTAGTGGGTGATCCATAGGGAAGCAGTCCTCCAAACAACTCTACCATGCAGCATATGATACAGTTGACATATGTTTTAACTTTCTTATCTGTTTGTATTTAGTCATGATAATTTCTGGGTATATACTCTCTTCTCCCATTATACTTGAGGACCAAGAGCTTTTTACTGCCTGTACAAGTCCATAAACACTTTAAATACCTTGAATGCTGTGCATAGACTGCATTCTGATAATTCATCCTCACTCAAGCATGACTATAGCAAATGACTTTGGTGATTGCTTTGCCACTCTTGGACCCTATCCTACCTGCAGAGAAAATTAACCCTTCTCCCAAACCACCGCCTGTTTCTGCTTAGATTGCTCTTCCTTTGCAATTTCTGATGTTGCATAATGATGTCATTATCCTTTTTCTCAATCTCTCAACTTTAGCCATTATTAATACCTTCTTTCTTTCCCTTTTATCTAATCTTTAATGAGTGCTGTTGAATTCATCTCTTTTGCTTCCATGAAATGAGTTCACCTATCCCAGCCCCTGCATGCTTAAGGCTCCACCCAGGTAGAGTAGTAGCCTAGCAATTAAAGTAGCTCCTATTCGTCTGTTTCTTCAATGTTAATTTGTTGTAAGACCAGTCTTTAAGAATTGTTCTGATCCCATCACTGCCCTACATAATAACATAGTAACATCAATGTTACTCCAAGTTAGTTGTTAAATTCAGCCCAAATTCCATGGCATACATTTTCTATCAATTGGCCCCAGTGTTTCTTTTCAATCTAATCTCTTGCTGGAATGAGACTTCAATACTTTTTTATTATTGTCCCTTTACTGTCTTACTCCCAGAACTTTGCTTACCTGTCTCTTCAATGCCTTCCTGGTCTTAGCATTTATCCCATTGCTTTCTTAGAACTCATCTCGAAGGCGACCTTCTCCTTGATACCTTTCCTGATCTCTCCAAATTATACTCTCCAAATTATATCATCTCTCCATTATACTTTCTGAAGCCCTGCAGCATGTTAGCTATAGCTTTCTTGGGTATTTCTCACATTCTAGTGAATAAATTACTTATACTTGTAAATGTGTGAGTACCCTGACTCCTACAAGCTCTGTACAAGGCATTGAAGGTGTTGACTAAATCCATGGCAGAGGATGGTTCACATTGCTACTGGATTTATCAGACCCTGATCATTTCTTCCCTATAATCAGAGTCACTTTTATTTATCTCTCAACCTCCCATTCTTTTCTTACCAGATTTTTCTAATTGAATATACTACCTAAAGTCACCTGATCAGCCATTCCCCTTCCTAGTATGAGTTGATGTCAGCCATATCCTCAGGATCAAATCTATGTTTTTTAGCCTCACTAGCCTCTGTATTCTCTTTCCACATCCAGGCCATGTACATTCTGTATCCCTGAGCATCCTCCATCTCCCAGAGAGACTGAATGCCCTGGTAGCATTTTGTGGCCCTCCAAAATAGAAATATTTCTTCTGTCAGCTTATTCTGCACTCCCTCTTGCCACTGAAGTCCCTATGAGTCCAAGAAAGCTACTCCCTGTGTATCACCCTCAGAGCTCCTGAACTTGGTTGCTAAGGCACAGTTCTGCTTGTTTTCAAAATGATGTATGCATGTTGTTGTCTCTCCCAAAGCCTGTAAGCTCCATGGAGAACAGAGGCTTTTTATTTTTTATCTTCACAGCATCTGCATTGAGTCATCTGATAGATATTCAATAAATGTTTGAATGAACAGAAATAAAATCCAGACATGCTAGAAATGATGACTGAACCACAATCAATCAGGCCAAGACTGGCTCTTGAGAGCCTCCTGAGAAAGGCAAATCACCCAAACGTGGTCCACAGCAGAGCTTTCTGCATGATGTAATGCAGGCTCTCCTTCTGGGAAGTACTTCACATTCCTGATTAAATGCTTGTTTCTGATATTCCTAAATGATTGAGAACTTCTGGGAAGTTAGGGTTGAACCCCCGTGGACTGACTGGCCTAATTATCTTCAAACATACTATTTGTTTTGCTTTTAAACACAGTTCATCCAAGACTATTTAAATGTAAAAGTTCATTCATTTTCTCTACCTTGCCATCCAGTCCTCCCTGTCCCTAAGAGCAGACATTTGGTGACTCTGGAAGGATGAATGGTTCTCACATGAAGGGAGGGAGGGAACAGACAGCACGTACAAGGGGTAGGAGCCACATGCAATCCCCTATAACAAGAGGAATGATGAGGCTAAGCACCCTGGGAGACTGACAGCCTGGCAGGGATGGTTCATGCTTTATGGGCTCACGATGGAGCATGGGGTTTATACCTCAATAAGATGACATGGACTTGACCAGGATTCTCTGAAAATAACAAAAATGCACTGAATGTGTTAAGAATTATATAATAACTAGCATTCATTTAGGACAGGTTAGGATAAGCTATGGAAGCAGAGCACCAGGTCTTGGTGGCTTGAAACAACCACCATTTATTTCTGGCTCACACTGTGTGCCCAACCAGAAGGAGGAGGGCTCTGGTTGGTCCAGTTAAGGACTGGGATCCCGGATAACAGAGACATCAGCATTTTATGATCATCAACAGGGCTCTGGGGTTTGCTGTGACAGAGAGAAGATAGAGAGGCATGGGGCAGCAATTAAATGGCTCTGCTTGGCAGTGACAGACTCTCACATTTCAAGAAAATCACTGAACTAATTCAATTTCAAGAAGGGGATGGACAAGTAATCTTCCATAATCCTGGAGAAACAAACCCTTGAAATATTGAAAAATGCTAGAACATTCACCTACCATAGCCAACATAGTACAGGGGCAGGACAGCCATTTCAGATGTTAGAGGGAGCTTCAGATTGTGGTGAAAAGGAAAACCAGATTGCCTCTGATGTCCAATGAGAGAGAATTTCAGACCTTCAGAATGATGGTGTAAGGAGCCTAGAAGACCGTCTTGCCATTTAACTGGTGAAAATTATAGACAAACAACTATTTAAAGTCTCTGAAAATTGTCCTAAGAGCAGATAGCAAGTGGAGAAACTTTTATTCAATAATATCTCAGTAGGAGCATCAAGAGGTGAAAGTTTTTGAGCCATAAATTGTTCTCATGTCCTCCCCATAGTTGCACTTGTCCATCCAGAAGGACATGACCCAGAAGAGAGGGGCTTCTCCCCCTGACCTCCCACCAGCTCCTGCTCTAGGACTGTGGTTTCACTCTGAGAGGGGAAGCCTGCCAATGTGTCTCGACAGCACTAGCTCCAGGTATAGAAGTGCAGGTTCAGATAAGCATGTCTGAGAAGACTGGGTTCCTCTTCTTCTCTCAGTTCTTGCTTGTGGGTCAAGGGCTCTGCCCCAGGCATGACAGGTTGAAAATAGTGGAGCCCCAATTTCCCCCAAGAAGTATGCTTCTAACATGAAGTTTTCATGCCAGGAGGAGTAAAGCCAAGATGATCAAGGACTACCAACTCTCTCCCTCTGCAGTGCGCATCGATCACCTGGAGAAGCAGATCATGGTCCCTACCACAGCTCCAGTACAGTGGCTCTGAGATTGCATCTAAAGGGAGATGCAGTCCTAAGACTGCAGAGCTCTATAGTCCTGCCAGAGGGAATTGATTTTGTTTGGAATAACAACACCTAAGGTCATTATCAAAAACACTGTGAGAAATTAAAGGGCAGGGGACTAGTAGCTCCAGGACACTAGTAGCAACAAGGAAAATGGCAGATTGGAAAAGACAACTAAGAATAAACTTTCTGTGTTCAGATTCACCCAAGGGATCCAGAAGACTGTGGGCATGCATAAAGCTCTAACAGAGTTGTAGGTCAGACTTGAAAGCGTTCTCCAAACTGCACAGATCTATCAGTAAAATGCACGTTCCTTGAAAGATTTACTGGAAGACACAAGGTGCTTAAGCAAAATCTCTGACCAAATACTGGCTCAAAAACAAGCTGCTCTGACCCAGAGGTGACTCCCAGGTTCAACATAAAGCCCCTCCATCCCTGGTGATCTGAACAGTTGTCCTGGGGATCAGGGGGCAGAAAGACCAGATGTGACAGCTAGTCCCTGGCTGAATATGGAGCAAAACTATAACCTCTCTGAAATGTGAAAATAGCCTCCAAGGCACATACACATATAATCCAGTGGTAAAGGGAAAAAATGCTAGCTGGTTATAAAAGGGCTGAACTACAACATTTGACCAGTGAGTAGTTTATACTCATGCAGAGACAACCTCTAGGAAGCCAGAATAAAAGATAAAAATAAGGGGGCAAAATCTGAGCAGAGACTTCAGGGACTGCATACTCTAGGGAAAATAGACTTAATGGGTTTGAGCAAGTCAAGTTCCTAAAAAAAAAAAAAAGCAAATAACAAGCAAACACCAATGCCAAACCTAGAAGAGGATCAGGTGAGGACAAGAGCACTACCCAGAGTTTCTGTAACATATAATCTAAGTGTCCAGCTTTTGACAAGGGAATCCATGATAAAGTCTGACTTACACATGGGGAGAAACAAAGCAGGCTTTGAGGAGCTCAAAGAAGCTATTATAAATATGTTTAAAGAACTAAAGAGAACCATGTTTAAAGAATTAAATGAAGATCTAACTTAACACATAGTAATTATAAAAAATGAACCCAATGGAAATTCTGAAATTGAAATGTACAATCACTGAAATTAAAAGTTCACTAGTGAGGCCCAATAGATTGAGACAACAGAAGAAAGAATCGATGTAAACCAAAAGATAGACTATTAAAGATTATGCAATCTGAAGAACAGGAAGAAAAAATAATGAAATCAAACAGAGCCTCAGAGAAATGTGGGGTACCATTAAGCATGCCAGTATATGCATAAAGGGCATACCAGGATGAGAGAAAGGTATAGAAAAAAATATTGAAAGTTATAATGTGTGAAAACCTCTCAAGTTTGATGTAAAATGCCAATCTATGCATCTAGAGAACTCAGTAACCTCCAAACAGGATAGTTGCAAAGAGAACCAAATACATTGCACCTGGATGTGATGTAGTTAAAAGGTTATAAATCAAAGAGAAATCAAACTCTTGAAAGAAACAAGAAACTCATCATACCAAGGATCCCCCAAAACCACACAGGGATCTTTAATGATATGCCAACTTTGCATCAGAAACACTGGAAGGCAGAGGCAACAGGACAACATATTCAAAATAGTGAAAGAGAAAAGGGAGTCAACCCCAAACCAGATATCCAGCAAAGCTATCTTTAAAAAAATTAAAGCAATCATCCTACATTGCTGATAGGAATAAAAAAAAAAACAAACACAGAACACCTGCTTTGGAAGCCTAATTACCTATGTATATACCTAAGAGAAATGAAAAAAACCTGTTTGCACAAAAACTTGTATGTGAATGCTGCTGTGGGTTGACTGCAATTTGTCCCCTTCAAAACTTGTGTTGAAATTTAATCTCTGTTATTAAATATTAAGACATGAGACCAACAGCGACTTTGGAGCTCTGCCCTCATAAATGGATTAATCCATTCATGTGGTTAATGGATTGATGGGTTAATGAGTTATATCAAGAGTTAGTCTGCTGTAAAGGCCAGTTTGGCTGGGTTTCTCACCTTCTCACCATGTGATACTGTGCACCAACTCAGGACTCTGCCAGTAGGACAGCCACCACTAGTTGTAGCCCTTTCACCTGGAGCGAGAACTGGGAACCCATATAAGCTTTTTTTCTTTATCATTTACCCTGTGACATTATGTTGATGAGCAATAAAAAATGGACTAGGTCAAATACTCATAGTCGAAAAATATTTTTAAAAATCTAAATGACCATCAAATATAAAGTGGATAAATGATTATGATCCAATGGATTATCATTCAGCAATAAAAAGAATTGAAGTATTAATATATGTACCATATAAGTAAATCTTGAAAACATGCTAAATGTAAGACCAGTCACAAAGAATCACATATTGTATGGCTCCATTTGTGTAAGATATCCAGAAGAGGCAAAACTCTCTGCAGACAGAATGTACCTTGTTGGTTGCTTAGGGCTGGAGAGAGGGGAGGGAATGGGAAGTGACTGTGCATTAGCTTCCAGGGCTGCTGTAACCAATTACCACTTACTGGGTGGTTTGGAAAAACAGAAGTTTATTTTCTTATAGTTCTAGAAGCTAGAAGTCCAAAATCAAAGGTCGTGCCCTCTCCAATGCCTGTAGGAGACCCTTGCTTGCCTCGCTTAGCTTCTGGTAGCTCCAGGATTTCCTCGGCTTGTGGCAGCATAAAGCCAGTCTCTGCTGTCATCTTCCTCTGTGTCTGTGTCTGGCTCACCCAGCATTCTCCTCGTCTTGGTGTCTGTGTCCAAGTTCCCCTGCTCTTGTAAGGATACCAGTCATATTGGAATACAGCCCACCCTACTGACCTCATCTTAACTGGATTACATCTGAAAAGACTGTTTCCAAATAAGGTCACATACAAGATACTGGGGATTAAAACTTCAACACATCTTTTTGGGGGGACAGGGTTTAACTCAGACTACAAATGGGTATGGAGTCTTCTAGGGGTGATAAAAATGTTCTAAAATTAGATATGTTAGATGTACAACTCCTTAAATATTCTAAAAACCACTGGCTGGTACATTTCAAATAAATGAATTCCATGGTGTTATGAATTATATATCAATAAAGTTGTTTTAAAATACAAAAGAGAAATATTTTAAAATGAGGGATAAGATGTAGGGTGGGAACCCCAGAGAATTTGTAGGTAGCAGACCTTCATTAAAAGAAATACTATGGACTAGGGATGTAACTCAGTGGTGGAACAATTGCCTAGCATACAGAAGGCCCCGAGTTCAGTCCCAGCACTAAAAATGAATAAATGAAAGAAAGAAAGATACTAAAGAAAGTTCTATAGGCTGAAAAGTAGTAACACCAAAGAGTAATTTGAGTTCACAAGAAAAAAACAAAGAGTTCCGGTAAAGTAGTTATGTAGGAAATGATAAAGGACATCTAATTATGTATTTCCTTTTGTTTCTTTAGTGATGTAAAAATAAATTATATAAAAGAGAGGACTCTGTCCATGCACTTTCACCCACATGAAGCTAGAATGGCCCCAGAGTTCCTCCTGACTTTTAACTTTTCATTTAACCTGTCCAGATTCTAAGCTGCTCCCTGATCCTGTGATCTCCAGGCTCATGGGGCTCTGACTTACTGAATCTGGCATTATCCAGATTATCCCACTGCCCACCCCTGCAACAGAAACCAAATGATCGTTTTTGAGGCATTTCTAATTGCTTTTGATATTGGTTGAGAAACTACATATGTTCTCTGCTGAAGGGGAAAAAAAAACTTTATCTAAAAGCAAATCACACTTTCTAAATGACAGAAATGTTTGGCTGAAGTTAAAACTAAAGGTTAGGATAAAGGTCCATTTTCTTAGATTTAATCCCTTTGGCCATGGTCCTCCCCTGTACTGCAGAGAGATTTTTAAAAGCAAAGGTCAGCATCTGTCTTAGAACTGACCAGTTCACATATAATGCAACCTTTTTTAAAAAAAAAAAAAATGACATCAACTGATTCCAAACTGTTTTTATTAGCAGTCCTGGGTCTCTGATGTCCTGAGTAGGAAATTATTCTTGGCTTTGCCTAAATTGGGTAGCTGTTTTGAGATGCAGTGTTGCTGTATCTGATTAGGGTGGGGATTTATGGTATCTTTTCTCTTACACAGAGAGACTGAGGTCTATTGTTGGGAGAGTTTTAAGATTCCCAAATTCTACTGTCATTTATGCTGTAGAATCTAGTGGGGATCTAGTAAAATTGCATGTTCTAAAATGGTGCACTTCATATCAGTGGCAGAGAATCAAGATTGGTTTTTTGTGTCCAAAATCCTTTCTCTTACCCTGTTCTTCCACCCTATGTTGTTTAATGCCCTTGAGTGGTTTTCACCAGAGGACCATGGACATGGATAAGGCTGAAATAATAATTGAGGCACTTTAAGGTGGGTTCCTCCACATGAGGGGGCCATCTACTGCAGAGGCCAGGGAGCCCTGTTCAAGATAAAGAAACTTGGCATTTGGGGATCTGGGGAGTCTAGGGTAAGTTTAAAGCTACCAGTTCTTCTGCAACCCTGAGGACAGTGGGAGAAGTCTGTGGAAAGGGTAAGCTGATGTTTTCTAATCACAGTCAGGATAATGGAGGGAAGACCAGGGAGCCACTGGATTTCATGCAGCTGTTTTAAGAGGGAGCTGACAGTTGGCATCTCAGGCAAGAGCCACAGTTCCTGCCATTGCACTAGGATTCCTCCATTACCCACATAGCAGCAGCCAGCCTCAAGCCCAGCTGAGCTCTTAGGGAAAAAGAGCTAGCCTGACTGAACAAACCCCAGGGAGAGAGAGCTGCTGGGGATCAGTAAGCACTAGATTAACATCTCATATTTCTGGTAGTTATTGAAGAGGAGCCTTAAACTATGTGGCTAAGTACATCTTCACACTCTGATCTTAACTTTACAAGCTGGGCAAGTGGTCTCAGCCTGAAATCCCTGCAGCAGAAGCCACATGATTTAATATTCCCCACCTCCTTCCTTGATACCCCAATAGCAACTTTTAAAAAGCCAAAAATTATAAAACGTATTATTTGTTTGTTTTGCATTACTACAAAATACCTAAAGTAGGCTAACCTTATTTTTTAAAAGAGGTTTATTTATTTACTTATTTATTTCTAGTAGTTCAAGTATGATGCGGGCATTGGCTCAGCTCTAGTGAGGACTCTGTTGTTCCAATTACATGGTGGCAGTAGCGAATGTGAGAAGAAGAGATGACGTCACCAAACAGGAAGCCAAAGAAAGGGGAGAAATTAGGCTCACTCTCCTTAAAAACAAACCTCATATAAGAAATAACCAGGATCTCAAGAGAAATATATAATCCCTTCTAAGGATAGGGCCCCCAATGACCCAAGAACCTCCCAGTAGACTTCCACCTCTCAACTGGGGACCAAGATTTCAAGGCAGGTCCCCTTGGAAGATGCATGCCAACCATATTCAAACTGTAGAGACTAAAAGTAATATATAATTTCTTTGTTTTCTATGCTTGCTTAGAAAATTATTAGAAATACTCCTGGATTTTTTTAAGGAAAGATGGTTTGCTGTAATGTTATTTTTCAATAAATTATAAATATAAAGGCATACTTATTTAAGAGAAGCACTTTTAGGGGGTATATTTTGTAAATATCCATAAATAGCAGTGACTATAAAACTACAAGGACTATATAAGACAGACATTGTTTGCTTTCTGGCTGATTCTAATGGTGGTAAGCAGTCCCTTTGCTGACTTGTTCTCCTTTTGGTAAAGTAGAGTGGCTCACAAGATGCGTTTGGATTAGGTTTGAAACCTACCAAATTGTCTATGAGTGTGGGACATTGGGCAAGTTCCCCAAGTTGGGTTTTTCCTTTTATAATATGATGATTTTGCTCCAGAAGGATATCATAAGAATCAATCTTTAGAGCAAGGTCATGTTTTATCCCACAGCTTCTCAAAATTTAATATGAATGTGAACTACCTGAAAATCTTGCTAAGTTTCAGATTCTGAGTCAGGAGGTCTGGGGTAGGACCTGAGGTTTTGCATTTTCAAAGAGCTCCCAAACTTTACTGGTGCTGGTCGGAGGGTCTCACGTTGGACAGCAAAGTTCATACTACTCTCAACAGGGTTTATGTCACCCCCTCACCGGGACCTAGAGAAAACATCGATGAATATGCATTTAAAACTCCTGAAGGAACTGTTATTCACTGATTGATTGACACTAGTGAAGGCTGAATATTTGCTACTTATCACAGTTAATGGAACTGTGTCTGTTAGGTAAATTGAGTTAAACGAATGATCTAATTTTACAGGTTATTTTCTGAGCACTTTTGATCCCTCTGGTTTGGTTTGGTGTGGCTTTTCTGTGAGACTCATATGAGAGACACTATTAATCCTATTTATGAAAAACCAAAGTCAGCAGCCCTGGATCTGGCCCCAGTTCTATCCATGCTCCACAACCTCTGATGATGATCACCACTCCTTTCTTCCTGTCCTGGGCATGCTCCTGCTTTGTTCCCCGTAGCTAGCCAGGGTCACTTGGCTGGAGATGCTCTTTGGCACCTTTGTTTCTTTCCCATTTTTCTGGCTGTCCTCATCCCTGAGGTCCCTGACTTCCTCCAAGAGCTCCCATGAGAATCTGTCTAGACTCTGGTCACAGTTGCTTACAGACATCCTCCGTCCTAGTATGTTGAGACCCAGTTTTCCCTGTGGGTTTGTGTATTGGTGTCCTAGACTGTCATAACAAATTACCACAAATTGGGTGACTTAGAACATCAGAAATTTAATCTTTCATGGTTCAGGAGGCCAACAGTTAGAGCTGGCAGGTGGCTCCCTCTGGAGGATCCAGGGAGAACCTGTTCCAGGCCCGTCTCCTAGCTTCCAGTGGTTACCAGCAATTCTTGGCATTCCTTGTCTTGTGAACACCTCACCTCCGTCTGCACCTCTATCTTCACGTCACCTTGTTCCCTATCTTTCTCTGTGTCCTTTTCTGTCTCTTTTTAGGATGTTCTCATTGGATTTAGGGCCCATCCTAATCCAGTGTGATTTCATCTGACTCCTTGTCTTGACTAAATCTACAAAGGCCTCAATTGCAAATAAAGGTCACATTCTGAGGTTCTTGGTGAACATAAATTTGATGGGGACACTGTTCAGTTTACCAAAGTTTAGAAGAGCTTTCTGACAGGGGTTGGTAGGGTAGGGAAACAATAGCAAGGAACCCAAAATAGAGAAGGAAATGACCTTGTCCAGATAGGGTGCAGGGGGTGCTCCTGACACAGAGATGTGGAAGCTACAGGCAGTTCCCCTGCTACCTTAACAGCCTCACCAGGACCAGACCGCAAACATTGCATGAGCCCTGCCACTGTGAGGCAGGGGGATGGACAGGAGCACAGACACACCTAGCAGAGTGCAGAGTGGGTATAAAAAGGTACTTTGTAGGCCCCATGGGCTGTGAGAAAGTTTGTACCTGTAAGTCAGGGGACTCTAGGGTTGGACAAGGACACACCATTATACTTGCCAACCAAGAAGCTGATTTGACATTTGGAAAATAAAAATTGAAAATGTTGAGGGATCAGGTATTGCTAATATTTCTTAAATAGGAGAAATCATGGGCCCAGCCTGCCCTTCAAGTTGGATGGTCAGGGAGAGCTGGGGAAAGGGTTTGCAGGTTGGACCTTAGAGGTGAAAAGCTGAAAATGAGGGGTCCCCGGAGGTGGGAGATGGTATGTTCAGAGACATCCAGAAGCAGGAAAGGCCATGGGTCTGCACACAGCTGAAGTAAAGGGCACATGGAGACAAATAGAAAGAGGAGAGATCAGATGTCATTTTGACTGCAGGCAGGAGGAAGCCTGGAGAAGATTCTGAAACAAGAGCATGACAGGCTTTGCACTGAGCTGTCAGTCATCTAATAGTGAGATAATTCCTCTACTTCTTACCTTTAAGAAATGTGATAAAATATGCAAAGCATAAATTTACCATTTTAGCCATTTTTAAGTGAACAGTTCAATGGCTTTAAGTTCTTTCACATTTTTGTGTGTTCCTACCTACCCTCTTGGTTTTTTTCATGTCTGGGATGGAGTTTAATCATTCCCATGGATGCTCAAATCCCTTCTTTAAAATGGTATGATATGTGTATATAACCTATGCACATCTTCCCGTGTACTTTAAATCAACATTGGGTTACTAATGACACCCAACACAATGTAAATGCTATGGAAATAGTACATGTTTCATACAGACAATGTTTTTCAAATGTTTTGAATCCATGGTTGGTTGAATCTGAGAGCCAGTTACACTTGGTGCTGGTGACATAGTCCTAGGAGGAGGTTGGCCTGGGGCCTTAGGTGAGAAGGAGGAAAAATCGACTCCTTTCCATCTTGTGATTAAATAAGCTTAAGTTTTTTGTAGAAATGGGCTTTCTAAAACATTGGAAAGCAAGACGGAGATACTCAGGGACAAACAGACACCAATTTCTGCTGCTTCCCCTTGGGGGTGTAGCCTTATTAATGCCAAATTTGTTTTGAAAGCCAGGGAAAATGCACTATTGTTGATCATTAATCTCTGATACAAAAGTATCCTGATTCCCTTTTATTCCTAAATTATTACATTAATTATATTCCTAAATTTTGCACTATGAGGAAATACTGTAGTAAATTGAAATCATACTTTAGTACATGTTTTTCTCAAATGCATGTGACATACTTATTCTAAAAATGTATCTGTTGTGTATTTGAAATTCAAATTCAACAGGGTGTCATGTAATTATATTAGGCATTATATTCAGATGAGTCTTTGCTATTTGAGTAATTAAATCCAGAGCCTAAGCTAACTTTGCCCAGTTGTAGCGGGGTCTCTTTCCACCAGCTGGTAACCAGTCAGAAACACCGCAGGCCTGCGTATATGTGGTCAGCCCATCCCTGCTCCCTTACTCTGCTACCACAACCCTACCAAGGCAGAGCACCCACTGCTCCCACATTCGCCTCCAGCCACATGGAATTCCCAGGAGGCCTCTTTTCCCCCTTAAAGCTGTGCACTTGGATCTGGTTTTGCTTACAGTGAAGTAGTGAATAATGGCTGGCAGAGGAAGATCAGGACTGATATGGTGCCTCCTAGAAACCCCTGCCTCTTTCCATGTCCCAAACAGATGAAGGTCAGGACTTCCGCCCTGAGGATTGCAGCGCTGGGGCACTAGGGCAGCCTCCTGCAGAGCCAAGGGTAAGGAGGCCCTTGGGAATTCTGGGGTGCCCTGCCCTCCTGCCGCCACTCCCAGGCAGAAATGCCTGTGGGTTCTCACTGCAAAAGGAAAACAACAACCCCAAACGCATCAGGATTAAAACCACCATTTCAAAAGCACATCATTAAAGCAAGCTGTGACCCAAATATTTGTTGTGTGTTTGAGTTTTTCAAGCTATTGAAAAAGAATGGAAAAAGTGAAACACCAGAGAGAGAGAGAGAGAGAGAGAGAGAGAAAAGAAAAAAGCAAAGAATGTTTTGTACTGTTCTTGGGGAACTGTGTGGCAATTCTTTATTGTCAAAAATATAAGTTCTTATGTGGAGAGAACTGCAGAACTAGACTAGAATCATTATTGGAATAGGATTTTGAAAGTTTAAAGCATGGTCAGGGGTATTTACAGCCCAAATGAATGTATTTTTGGAGTGAAAGATGAGCCAAAGGGAAACACAATTGAAGGAAACAGCTTCTCTGAGGTCCTGGAAGGCAAAAGTAACTGGCTACCTTCTGAAGGTGGGGGCCTTCACCCTCTGACCGGGCGTTGCCTGTCAGCCTCATGACCTGGCCATCAGATCACTAAGGAAGTAACATATGGAACATTTAGGGGCAGTGACAATTGGACTCGGTTTCTTACCATTTGCTTACTTTAAGACTAGTGGAAACAACTTTTTTTTTTTTTGCCAATTTTTATATACTTCAGAGGGCTACAGATAAAATTTGAATTAATAGAATGCGGTAGTCCTCTTTTTAGAACTTATAGAACAAGTGAATCTGTGCTGTTGATTAATATTCTACTAGCTTTAAATGTAGTAGTAAAAGCTGAGTGCAATGTTGCATACCTGTAATCCCAGCAGCTTGGGAGACTGAGGCAGGAGGATCTCAAGTTCAAAGCCAGCCTCGGGAACTTAGCAAGGCCCTGAGCACTTTAGCAAGACTCTGTCTCAAGATAAAAATAAAAAGGGCTAGGGATGTTGCTCAGTGGTTAAACACCCCTGGGTTCAATCCTTGGTACTCCCCCCACCCAATCAAAGTAGCAAAGATATATGCCTTCTGCTAAACTCTCAGTCTCTCTTTTATTCTATAGCTCTCAAAGAATGAGAATTTCTGGGTTCTTGCCTTCAAATGAACTCTGAGATAAAATTCAAGGTGAAACCCACATCATTCTGGCTGTTATTTTACAGATTGGGTCTGCAGTCAGCCCCATGGAGTCTTGCCTTTCAATTGACATGCAATTAGGAAATCTGCCACTAGATGGCACCATGAGTCATAGGGGCATGAAATACATGGTCTAGCACTTTCCTGTCAAAGCTATTTGGTCACACAGGTAAGTATACAAACTAACCAGCAATGCTTATTTTTCTGTAATCATCACATTGAAATTGACATTTATATAAACTATTAGAAACAAACATTGGTTTTAAGAACTGATTATTGTATAAATAATATCCTTTAAAAGTTAAAAAAAATTGTGAACTGGAAACAATGGTATGGCTTCTTGCCATGTATTACTAATTGTTTTCCATATTCTGTTTTAAGAAGAATGTTACTCCTTAGTTGTATGGTGTGTACTTGGAAGTCTTCTACATGGAAACGGTTGGTGTCAGATGCTCTCTTACACTTGTTTGGAAAGATCTTATTTATCTCCAAACCCTTCTCCACTTTTTAAATCTCTGAAAGCCCCTATTGAATTCTATAGCCTAGAGAACATTGTTTTAGGTTGCATAAAAACAATGGCTTGGCAAGGTGTGCAGGAAACAATTCCTCTGGTTGTTACAATACATATGACAGTCTCTTTCTAGTCTGGAGGGTTTCATAGGCAGTCATTGTCCCTGCTCCTTCTTCCCTTTAAAATGTATTTAAATAAGTTGGGTGTGGTCTCGTAATAGTCCAGGCTGTGTGGTCAGGCACACCTGGACTGGCATGATCATTTACCACTACTCCCTTTTCCTCTCTGAAGCCTCATCTATTAAACAGGGATAGTAAAGTATTAAATTTCATAGGGTTGTGAGGATTAAATGAGACAATGCTTACATTAGGTCATATGATATCACATAGTGACTCATTTTATATTAGCTATTATTTTTTTATTCGCTTATATTTATACCCTCTCTCCTTATATGATACACTGGAGGTTACTTACAAGAATATCTACTGAACAAAAACACCCATTGACAAAATTAATGTTTGAATTAAGTTTAAAGGTGAGGCTGGGTGAAATAAAAACACGGGCAGTATAGGACACGAGAACCCCTAAACTTCTAATGAGTTACTTAGACTTAACACATATTCATTTCCAAGCTTCCCCGTAGTTAACGGGAAAAGAGAGCCATGACTAAGTCCATAATATAGACCATAATGCTAACATCTGTAGCCGCTGATTCCTCTGTACAACAAAGTAAAACCTACTACTCCCTCAGCAAGGCATAATGTTCTTGAGTTTTAATTCCAAAAACGTATCTTTTTATGGGAGGGCATCATCCAGCAAATGTGAACTGCTGTAGGAAACTGTAACCCCAACAGCCACATGTGGATCATGTGGGCACTCCTCTAAGATAAGCCAAGGGAAAAGTAAAATGCAGTTATGTTCCCAGAACTGCGACTGAGAACATGTGCTGGGCAGAATTCTGAGATAGCCCCCAAGACTCACAACCCCTGGCAGACAGGTCATTCAAGATACATCCTGTGAGTGTGTGCAGGGCTATGATGGCTGTGTCTCCCATGACTGGATTATATGATGGAACCAAGGTGAAAGGGCTTTCGAGGTGTTAATTCCTAATCAGCTGACTTCAAGTTAATGAAAACGGAAATTACCCTGGGTGGATGACCTAATTTTCCATGGAAGAAGATCTAGAGTTTGAAGAGAATCTCTTGCCAACCTTGAAGAAGGGAGCTGGGATGCTGTAAGAGGGCTTCTTGGCTTGGAACTGAGAGTGGCCTCTAGGAGTTGAACCAGACCTTTGGGTGACAGCCAGAAAATAGAAATCTCAGTCCTGTATTGACGAGGAATTGAATTCTACCAATAAGCCAAATGAGCTCTAAAGAGAGGATCCTGAGCTCCAGAGACAGAACAGCCCAGCAAACATCCTGATTTCAGTTTTGGGAGACCCTGAGCCTAATCCACTCATGCTGTGCCTGGATTTCTGACCTGCAGGAAGCAGGATCATAAATGTGTGACATTTTTTACATATAGAAAGCCAATACAGACCATAATTCTAAAGTCAATGGTTGCTGGATTGATGTGGAAATAAAACCCAATTATCTAGGGCATTTCCCAAACTAGAATTAATATAACATTAATAAAGGGAGATGTTAATGAAAAAAAGGAAAATTTTCTTTTTCTCAAACCCTGTCTGTTCACATTAGAGAAGCCTTTATTCCACTGGCAGAGCCAAGAGCCAGTTTTTTGGTTGTAAGTAACAGAAATGAACTGGCAATTACATGCAGAAGACAGTTTATGGGTCTTCTTGCTGTAGCAAGAAGCAGGCTGAAATACAGCCTCCAGGTGGGGAGGAACCTGGAAATTCCTCAGGTCTCACTACTAGAAAAATCTTGATGCCACCCAAACTAAAGAATTCAATCTACTCCTTCTCTCAAGATTATCACATAACTCTGCTTGAAGTATGGTCTTAGCCATGGGAGAGCAGGACACCTGAATAAACAGACCTGCCAAGATGCACACCTTGAGAGAAAGGTCCTTCCCCCAGGGGCAGCTGTAAACAGAAGTTGGGAGAATGGACTGTGGACCACCCAAAAGGAAAGGAGTTTCAAAAAATAGATCTGGGCTTGAAGGGATGGAGGTTATGATCTGAGCCCTTCTCCCTTGTATCTGAACGGCAGAGGAAAGGGGAAGTCACTCTTATAAGAAAAGGTAAAGAATTTGGAACCTCTGAATCCCAAGCTGCAGTGGGGAGTGGAGTAGAAGGTGGGAGATTAGAACTAACCTGAGATAGTAGGGGGCTGTGCAATGCGACCTTCTCTTGTGAAACTCAAGACTGAGCAGACTGGTTGCTCTGTATAAAGGGGCTGAGCTTTGTGCCTGGGTAATTGAGAATAGACACTGAACTATGTGAAGATTTAACACCCCCGCCCCCGAAATTAACAAAAATTGTAGGGGGCCAACTTTCCAAACCATGGAATTTGTCTGAGGTCTGGGCCAGTTGTACCCCATGACAAAATGGGGCTTCAGATGCTCACTGATGCATTGGTTCAGCAAGTAGCATATCCCAGAAGTGCTCTATATTAAAGTTCTATGCGGTATTTGGTCCTCCCTGCTCAGCAACCTTCTGTTTGTCGCGGATGCACAGGCTCATGACAGCTCATGTTCTCTCAGTTCAGTCCATTTGTTAATGGCATCCTATTGTAGTTTCATGGTGGTGTTTTTTCTTTTATAAATATGTGCCATAAAATATGTGGAAATAAAACTTGAAGTTTTAGAACTTGGCATGCATAGTCACATATCTTCATGAACTATTATATACTGTTAGTGCACATTTCTCCTTGACTTTAATATATTTTATCAGTATTGACTCAATGTAAAGATCTTTTATATCACTTTCTCTTTTCAAAGAATACTGATATGCCCGCCATGAATCTAGGCACTTTAGGGTACAGCAGTGAAGAAATGAAATTAAGCTCTTAACTTGGTTTAGGCTTTTATAACAAAATACCTTGAACTGGGAAATTTATAAATAACAGAATTTATTGCTTACGGTTCTGGAGGCTGGGGAGTCCAAGATGAAGGAGCCAGAAGGTTTGGTGGCTGGTGAGGGCCACTTCTCCCAGATGGCACCTTACTACTGTGTCCTCACTTGGTGGACAGAGTAACAACCTCCCCTAGACCCTCTTTTATAAGGACACTCATCCTCTCATGAGGGCTCTGTTCTCATGGACTTGTCACATCCCAGAGACCTTATCTTTCAATACCAACATGTTAGGGGTTAGATTTAAGGAGAGGAATTTTGGAGGGACACAAACATTGAGACCACAGCAGATCCCTGACCCTGAAGAGTACGTGAACTTGCACACACTCTTGAGAAGCTCCACAGTTAAAAAAAAAAAAAGGCAGTGGGTAATGTTGTTTCAGGCCTTGTCCTAAACTTATTTGGACATAGAATTTTTTTTTTTAAGGATGCTTGCAACATTTTATAGTGTTTTACACAATAGTATGCCACTCTGGGAATTGCTAATAAAGGCCGAGCTGGACTGTGTGTGCTTTAGAAAAGCCATTCATAAATACCATTAGTTTCAACACTGATAAGAGTTAGACAGCAGAGACTAAACTCTCTACCGTGTCTCGAGTGCAGATATTCTTTGCTTCTACTTAGTGGCAAATCTACATGCTTCATGTATCACATGAGTGGGTGACTTCGGTGAATCTTGATGTCCCTCTGGGACTGTGGTTTTAGTAGATGCCTATCCCATACCCATGGCAGGACAAGGACATTTCTAAGAGAATCTGGATCCAACAGTCCAGTCTCCTGCTGGATGGTGTCCCTGTTTAGTCAGCTCTGTAAATTAATGTCTGTTTCCCCTGGAGCCCAGCGAGAAACCTAGCTCGTAGTAAGCATGCTGTCCACTCTATTGAGTGGAATGCTGTTGGACTGGGGGATTTTAAGAGACTGCCTGTGTCTATGTTTTTACACGAATAATCTGCTACCCACCTAGATGTGCTGGGCTGGTTGCTTGGTAGGGATTTTATTTTTGCAGAAAGTATGAAATTTGGAGAAAATGTTTGTAGAACTTTAAGATGCTCAAAGAGAGAAATACTCAGCACTAAGGCCAGTAGGTTTCCTCGGTTACCTGATGACAGCAGAGATCTCCATTCCCATAGGGAAGAGTGGCTGAGTAGCTTTATGGCACGTTGGCATTCCATCTGGAACAGTCTTGGTCCAGAGCCCTCGGGGTCACTGATGAAAGTTTGTGTGAGATAAAAGAGAAAACAGTTGGACTGATTTTATCTTTTGGGTGTAACTATGGCTGTCTCCCCGGTTGTTTTGAAGACATGTGAAACAGAATTGAGAGAAGAGCCAAAATATTGGTCAGTTTGATGATTTCAAGGGCCAACCCAGAGCAGCCTTCACCCTGCATCTCATCCTTGGTGGCTGTGGGCTGTGGCTGGTCCTTGCTCTAGGTGGTAATTCCTTGCATCCTCAATGAGGTCTGGTTCACTCATCCTTCCCTGAACTGTGATGATTGGTTTTGGGCTTTCTATACAGAGTGGACTTTTGGGAGAGGGTGTGTTTTCCCCTATAATTTGAAAGAAAGGGTGTCTATAACACTAAATGTTTATGAAGCTTTATAACTAAAGGGTTCATTCCTGGGTTATAGAATGTTAGTATTGAAATGATCACTTCCCTCCACCTTCCCATCTTACTTTACCAATGAGGTCTTAGAACCTGGATGAATTTTACCCCTTACTGAGCTTACATCCTGAGTGCCTCCAGGCCTGAAGGAAGCTAATGTGACACATTTACTTTTTCTCTAAGGACACATCTCAGCCTTCTTGTGCTTAGGAATACCAGACACCTCTTCAGCACTCTCCTCAGGGATCATTTTAGTCAGCAAAATTACTATGAAAGTACGAAAAACATGAGGCTGGGTGGACCATGCAAAGAATGCTAGTTAACAGTTCAAGAGCCAAGATAAGGAGGCAGAGGCTGGCCACGTTCCACCTTTGTTCAGAACATACTTATCAGGCAACTAGGATATTTTGCTATTCTATACTCAGAGAATGACTGTGGAAGTGCCATCTGTTTGATTTGGGGGTTACGAATACATTTTAGTGAATAGATGAGTTCACAAATACGGAATCTGTGAATAATGAAGATTGCATGGACTTCTTGGTTACTTCCAGGCAGCACATGAAGAGCGTGTTTGGGAAGGTAGGAGGGAAAAGGGTGGAGATGGGATTATAATCATTGTCCTCTACTAAAAGCCTATAAAGAGCTGAGCACTCTGTATTTTGCTGGGACTGAACATGCATCCCAGGAAGAAGAAATGTTTAGACATAGAAGAGCCTCCTCATCTTGCCTTCCTGTATCCCATTTTGTAAATTAAGACTCAAGACCAGTGGGATAAATAACCCAGGATGAAGACAGAAAAGGGTAGTTCTGAACAGCTGAAACCAGAATTCTAAAGCCCCAGAATCCTGCAGTCTCTGGGACAAAGTCCTGAGGATGTGAGGACATTTGCCCTTGTACCAAATGTCCTTCAGCCCTGTCATCAGGTAACTGAGGAAACCTACTGGCCTTAGTGCTGAATATTTCTCTCCTTGAGCATCTTAAAGTTCTACAAACATTTCCTCCAAATTTCATACTTTCTGCAAATGTCCTTCCATCCAGTCTGCCTGTGACCACTCTGTGTGCTCTTGTGGTTGCTAATGTTCATGTCTAGGCAGGGAGGAGGGAAGGTTCTAAATCACTATGAGGCACACACAGGGAAATTTCTAGAAGTATATCTGGGCCTAAGATGAGCTTATGGGAGAGAGATGTCCAGTTAGGACTCCAGTTTAGTGAAATCAAAGAACTTCATTTCTTACTGTTTGTTCTTCTGCTCAGCCTTGGGCGTACCTGTCTAGCTGGTGACTGAATGACATTTCTTTCCCTTTTCATTTGAGTGTGAAGTTTGTTAATAGGGAGTTGGGAGAAGATTTTGGAGCTGTTTTAAAGCAGTCTGGGGGGTCGCAGGGAAGAAACCACTAGCTTCTCCTGAGAATCAGCAGTGACCCAGGGAGAATTATGGTGCCATCCACCTCTGTGAGACCAGCCTGTTGTCTTGGATTTCAAGTTCTTTGGAAATATCTGGTTACTGGCCCTGGGCTGGTTATCACAATATAGACTTTATAAGAACAAGCAATTGCAACATGAAACCTCCAGGAAACTAGTATATGACAAAGTGACTTGCTTGGGAAAGTAAGTAAGGGAAAAAGAACTGGGGAAATTTTCTAAATTTTCTGAATCAAGACAATTCCAGCTTGTTCCACTGGGATATATATATATATATATATATATATATAATGGCTAATTTTAAATGGCTCCTTTCTCACACCCTGCACAGGTTACCATCATCTCTAGCAAGACCATAAGCTCCAGCGTAAACATGTTGGGCAATATTTTACCATAGTCACATACTTGTACCTGTGTAATTCCTAGGAGAGTTGGTGCTTCATAAATACATGCTTGTTGAATGAAATGAGAGAATTAAGGTTATAGTAGTGTACTACTTGAATACACTTAATCATACATTACCCGTCTCTTCCAGGGGTTGGTGAACAATTTCCCTACAGGGCCAGATAGCCTGTGAGACCTTGTAGAACATATAGGCTCCATCACAACCGCCTGATGCTGCTATTTCAGATGGGAAAGCAGGCAGAGGATGACAGGGCATGGCTGCACTCCAAGAGAACTTTATTTACAAAAATGGGCAGTGAGCTGGATTTGGCCCACTGGCTGCAAATTAACCAATCTATACAAAAGCACCTGCCGGCATCTTTCCAAATGTCAGAAGTCACTGTGGTAAGAGAGAAATTTCAAGAATCTGTGTCAGAGACAATGCTCTCCATTCATCAGATTCTGTCTTACGCTTCACCTGAGCACACAGGAAGACATTTCCCAGCTTCCCTTGCACTCAGGTGGAAGCTTTCAATTAGTTCCGGCCAATGAACTGTATTCAGAAGTGAAGTCCACCATGCCCAGCACCCGCCCATAGAACTTACTGCTCTACACTATTTCTTCTCCCTTGAAGACCAGGTGCAAATATCTAGTGAAAGACCCTAGGGCCCTGGGAGTTGGTGAGCCACTTGCTGTAGTGAACCTGGGTTCCTGGGTCACTGTGTGGAACAGAGTCCTCTCCACACCCACCCTGGACTCAGGATGGACTGTGAAGGAGTACAAAATAAACCTGTTTTTCTAAGACACTGACTTAGAGGGTCTTTGGTCATTTCTCACTAATGATGACATGTTTGGATTCAGTCAGGATAAAGAAAAGAAATGGAGAAGTAAGAAGGACAGACCTTCTCTGGAAAAATCAAACTTTAACAAAAATCAAACTTATAACACAAATTTCATGTGCTAAAAAACTAAAAACTCTTCAAAAGCTAAGGGAGGAGGACCAAGATGGTGACAGGGGCAGAAAACCCTGTCTTGGTATATAATAGAAACGTATCATATCGCCTCTGTGTACATGCAATTTTACTGGCCCAAACAAATGGTTTTCTAAGAGATGGCTTCCATTGGTCAAACAGAGTCCCCCCCCCGGCCCCACATCTGTGGGTTCCATTCACAGATTCAACCAATTGCAGATCAAAAATATTTGGGGAAAACAGAAACACGAAAAAATCTTACCTATATTGAGACTAACATGCACAAGCTTTTATTTTTCTTGTATTGTTTAGGGAATAGTGACAACTGTTCATGTAGCACTTACATTGAATTGGGTATTACAAGCAATTTAGAGATGATTTAAACTATGTAGCAGGATGTACATAGATTCGATGCTAATGCTGTGCCATTTTATATAAGGGACTTGGATTTGGTTACCCACAAGGGGTCCTGGAAACAATCCCCTGAGATACCAAGGGACTATTATATAAGGATGTTGCCTTTTTGAGGATAGGGGCACGGGCTACCAGATGCTTTTTGATAAATTATACTTCAAATATGTTCTGCTCCCTTGGAGGTTGAGGGATTCAGGTTCTTTCCAACACATCTTAGGAGAAGGAACGTTATGTGAATGTGATGTTGCTGAGAGCGGACCTAGTTCCCACCCTTAGGAAGTGCTATCAGGAGTGGCCAGCACAGTCAGGGATCCATACCTATACTAGCAAAAAGGGGAGACAGCTCTCTTCTCCTCCCACCAGGGCAATGTTAACCCATCTCTTATGGTTTAGATTAGTGGCGTCCTCCAAAAGCTCATGTGAGAGTTAATGCAAGAACATCTCCGTGAGGATGGATGGTGGCTGCAGCCAGGTGCCTCCTGACTAGGTGAATGGTAGTGTTGGCAGGCACACCCTTTGCCATCTTTCACTAGCTCTTTCTCTGGAGTTATCTTAGGCTTCATTATTTTTGGTGTGTTCTGAACACTTATTTGAAGAAATAATTAGACAGTGTGGAAATGTTATCTTCCAAACTCTAAAAGGGTGCTTCCTTTTCTTCTGCCAGGTGTCTGGGGATGGTTGATTTCTGAGACTGACGATTCCAGGCTGAGCAGCAGCCTCCTGAGGGCTGCCCTGTAGCCTTGACCCAGGGCCAGAGGACTTGTGAGGGCCTTGTGCTCTGCTAGCCCTTCACCTTCAGCCCCTGTTGTGCTGGCCCTGTGATACTGAAACAGGAGCTGCTGACCTGTCCCTGCCCTTCCAGAATGAGCAGAAGCCCCAGGAAAGGCATCCCATGTTCTGGGCTCAGCCTCTCATCCACCCCTGAGTTCTGGATCAGCAATTATTTACTATTTCTTAGCTATCTAATACATTTGAGCATATTTAAAGAAATATTATGTAGACCACTTGTAGCTGCTCTTGGTAGGATAATCAATCCAAATTCTCTAGTTGTCCTTTATCAGAAGCAGAGTTCCTCTGTTATTTTCTTTTTCTTTCTTTTTTGATTTTTAAATTTTTTTATTTGCTCTTTTTAGTTATACATGACAGTAGAATGTATTTTAATATATTATACATACATGGAGTAGAAATTCCCATTCTTGTGGTTGTACATGATGTAGAATTACACTGGCTGTGTGTTCATATGTGAACATAGGAAAGTGATGTCTGATTTATTGTATTGTTTTTCTTGTTCCCAAACCCCCTCCCTTCCTTTCATTCTCCTTTGTCTTATCCAAAGTACTTCCATTCTTCCCTAACTTCACCCCCCTTATTGTGTGTTAGCATCCACATATCCAAGAGAACATTAGGCCTTTGGGTTTTTTTTTTTTTTTTTTTTTTTGGCTTATTTCACTTAACATGATAATCTTTAGATCCATCCATTTACTGGCAAAAGTCATCCTTTGTTATTTTCTGTGGGGAAAACGTTTGGAGGCATCATTAACTGGCATTTTCTGAAGAGTCAGGGTCTCACAGTGTTACTCAGGCTGGCCCCAAACTCCTGGGCTCAAGTGATCCTCCTACATTCGCCTCCTGAGTAGATTGAACTACAGGCAGGTACCATCACACCCAGCTTACATTTTCTTTATAATACAATGGTCAAGAGGCTTGTTGTTGTTGTTGTTGTTGTTACTGGGGATTGAACTCAGGGGCACTCAACTATCACGCCACATCCCCAGCACCTTTTAAAAATATATAAATAAATATTATTTGGAGACAGGGTCAACTTAGGGCTGAGTTGCTTAGGGCCATTCTACATTGCCGAGGGTGGCTTTGAACTCACAATCCTCTTGCCTCAGCCTCCCAAGGTGCTAGGATTACAGGCATATGCCACCATGCCCAGCTGGAGAGGCCTTAATAGCTGTTTGTTATAAGTACTGAAATTTTACTTCATAACTTTTGTTTAATAGAATATGTAGTGTCATTCTGAACCTTGATGTCATTATTGAAAGGAGTAGGAGTGATTGCATAAAAATTGGAAGTATGATGCTACAGTGAACTTTCATTCTTAATCATGCTTTAATCTCACTTGTTTTTACAAAGCATTTTAAGTTTATGGGTAAATCAAAATACTGTTAGATTTTCATCATCTATAATATATTAATGTATTAATTTCAATGAAAATGTCAGCTAGACAAAAGGAAGGTGTTCAAGATCTACTGTACCTCCTGGTGCTAAGTGAATAACAGTGTATTATGTACTTGAACAATGCTAGAATATATTTTAAGGGTTTTCACCACAAAAAAGTGTGTGAGGTAATATTATGTTAAATAACTTGATTTAGTCATTCTACAATGTACAGACATATTAAAAAATTATGCTATAAGCCATAAATGCAATTTTGATATGTCAGTTAAAATACATCAACAAAAATTATGAAAATGTATAATTATCTCTCCAAAGAACCAAGAGCTCTAGCCCTCTGATTTGGGGAGGTGACATTGCCTCTAGTGAGTGAGAAAGTCAGCCCTGCAGGGAAGGCGCAGGCCCCACTGTCTGGGCATGTTAATGATGTGGGAACTGCATAGAGAGGGCCTGGTGGAGGTTAGGCAGCCTGCTGGGCTCTGGGTCCCAGCCAGAAGGGTTCACTGTGCCTGACAGGGACTGTCACCAGCAGCCGTGGGTCCCTGCATGAAGCCAGCAAGGCGCTACTCCATCAGCATCTCCTTTTACTACAGGCCTGGGAATTTCTGAGCAGAACACACATGGAGGACATCTGTTTTTGTGTTCCCCCTTCAAAGCAGTGAAACTAATGATCTGAGAGTGAAGAAAAAAAAAAAAAGAGGAAAAGTCAGCATTGAGCTCTGTGCTTCAAGAGCCTGGTTACATTTCTGAACACCCTGGGTTTGCTTCTGTAATACTCTTCGAGGTTGATTTTTTTTTTTCCTTTTTGGTTAAAAAAGTGTTCCAGGCAATTTCAGCTCAGTGTGCTACTTTGGCTTGGGGCTCTACTTACCATAAGCTGCAGACACTTAACTCATCTGCTTCCTGAACATCACTTATAGATGCTGGTCACCTCTATCTCAGCACATCCCCTACCTGCCTGGTGACATTCTCCCAACCTTGATCATCTTCTCACATTTGCCCCCTCTTTCTATGAGATGAAGAAGCCAGACTTAAAATGTCATAAAGCTTTCTCCTATTGCATGGGGGCCCCTTGCTCTGTCTGTGCGTTGTCGAGACAGTTTGAAGATACCCTTGGAAATGCCCAAGCTCCTGCATTTGAGACACATCAGAGGGAAATATGCACAATACCACACTCTTATAATGTTCAGTCATTGCTGATCATGTACAAAAGTCATTTATCTCATATTTCAATAAACATTTTTGTTTTAAAAAAGGAAATTCTTTTTTTGTAGTGCTGGGGATTGAACCCAAGATCTTGTGCATGCTAGGCAAGCAGTCTACCACCGAGTTACACCCCAGGCCTTTTTTCTTTCTAAATTTTATTTTGAGATGGTGTGTAAGTTGCTAAGGTAACTTAGAGAACTTGTGATACTCCTCCCTCAGCCTCCTGAGTAGCTGGAATCACAGGTGTGCTCCACAGCAGATCACTTTCCTTCTGCCAGCCTCCCTAATACTTGCTGCTGGAACATTCTCTGAGGCCTCAACTGTCTCTACCAGCCATCCTCATAATGACTTGCAATTAAAAAAAATAGACACTTGTTTGGCTCTTCTTGCCCAGAGTGACAAAAACAATTTTTCATCTGTAAAAACAATTTCGAGATGGAAACTAAAGAGATGTGACACATGTGACCCTAGATTGGGTTCCAGACAAGATAAAGGATGTTAATGGAATAAATGGCAAACTTTGAGCAAGGTCTGAAAGTTAGATAATAATGTTGTGTCAAAGCTGATATCATGATTTTGATTATTGTACTGTAATTACGCAGGAGAAAACCATACTAAAGTGTTTACAAATAGAGGTAAGGTGTCTGCAACTTATGCTAGATATTTGTGTGTGTTAGGCAGGCGTGGGCGAATGTGTGTCTAGGTGCACGGGCATGTTGGAGGGGGAATTGAATGATAAGGAAGGTAGCACGCTATTAACATTAGACCACTCCTGAAAGAAAGGCATAGAGGAAGTCTTTACACCATTTGCTCCACATTTTGTTAAGTCTTCAATTATTTCAAAATGAGAAATTAAAAAAAAAAAAGAAAAGATAAAAAGAGAAAAGGATTTTCATTGGTTAGGCGGTAGGAAAACCAACCAGAAGGAGCTGATGACAGAAAAGAGTTTTCTGAACTTGAATTGCTTCGGGGCCTTGTAAGTGCAGTCTATTCCAAACCCCTCTCCTACTGAGCTTCTCAAGAGCCCGAGCTCTCCTCCTCTTTCAAACCAGAGTCTCCCCAAATCCCCTCACTTAGCTGAACAATCTCTCTTCTGGCTGGGCCTACAAAGAGAGCTCAGATCCACTCCTTCCCCGGGTAGCCTCTGTGGAAACCCTCATTCCTCTCTGGCACCTCCCTAACATCTGCTCTCTCTCCACTGGGAGAGCCCAGGGCTGGGCTTCTCCGCTGCAGCATGTGTTAGGATACACACAGCAGGTTATTCTGTAGTAGAAAACTGTTCCTAAAGTTCAGCTGACTCAACTCCTTGTTGATTACAACTTAAAAGTCGAGTTCTCACTCATGCAACATGTCTGCTGTGGTGTGTTAGGGTATCTCTGCTCATTGAAATCTCTTGGGAACCTTGGTTGATAGAGGGTCCATCTGGACTCTTCTATAATCACCATAGGAGGGTAAAAGGGAAGGTGGTGAATTACAGGATTTTAAAAATTTCTTCTCCAAAAAAATAAAAGTTATTTTCCCTCATTTCATATACCAGAAGGTACAATCCTTGGGTCATAAGGAAGAGAGAAATATATTTGTAACATCCCTGTCACAGCACTGATTCTTGGTGGCTAAGTTGCATTTAACAGGTAAATTTAAGAGTGCAGCCTAAGAGACATAGGGCACAAGAAACAAGGATGCCAACTGCCACCAGAATGCCACCTTCAACCAGGGGCAGAATCGGGAAGACAAATAGCCAAGACCCATCAGGGCATGTCCCCCTCGAAGACATCCCCAAACTCCTTTTTGCTCCCATGGCCACCTGCACAGGCTCCTGGCACCCTGCCCTTGCATTCTTTGGCTGTTGGTTACTTAGGATTTTTCTGTTAGGTAAATTTTATATGTATCACAAATGTATATTGAATGCGCACATCAGCAGAGACACCTATTATTTGCCAGGCACTGCACTAGGCTCTGGGCTATAAGAACAAGCAAGACATTGGCTCTGTTCTTGGGGCACTTCCTGAGTTGTCTTGAAGACCAAGAAGAAAACAGATTTTAAATTTAGAGAGTAGAACTTGATCCTGTTCGTGGGGAGAGTGGGTAGCTAGAGAAAGGGAAGAAGTAGGAGGCTTCTGCTTGTGGCTTACTCTGTCAGGGACATGTCTTCCTCATCTCTCTAACCAGGAATGTGCAGATGACACAGTGTGCCAGCAGGAGGCGTGAAATGTTGAGGTTTAAGGACTATCAATACATTTTATATATATATATTGTTTACAAGACAACTGCTACAGTACTAAGGCTAATGCTAAAAAAAATGTAAGATTTAGTACTTTATAATTCAGGTTCCCCTGAAAATCACTAAGTATTTCTTTTTAAACAAATGAGGACACCAAGACAGGGAATTTTTTAACTCCTAACTGCATGGCTTGGAACTGATGGTCCTGACTCCTGGTCCAGGGCACTTTCTGCCAATCCACCCTGCCTCTTTCTAGCTTGAGATCCTACCTGGCTGAGGATCCCACAGCCTGGGAGGAGAGTTTATTCAGTTTTACAATGGATGTGGGGCAAAGGCACGTTTCTATAAATACAGCCCTCAGAGGTTCACTCTGAGCCAAATGAGTCTATGAGACTTCCTGCTCCAGCTTCCTGTTGGATGAACAATGCAAGCTGAAAGCAACGTTCACAGGGTGCCATATGTATTTGAGCTCACAGCCCCAAATGATCACTTTGCCAACCCACATCTGCCGTTGAATGGCCAGATCTCCATGACGTAATTGGTGTGAGATGCAGGAAGATGGGGGTGGGGGGAGAAGGGACCAGGGTCTTGTCTACCTCAGCAGGCTTTGCTTGTCTGCTGCAACTTACAGCCAAGGAAGGGATGTTGAGTCTCTAGGAAATGTTGTGGATGCAGGCCAATGGGATCATTTTCATTTTCTAAGGTTTGGAAGGATCTCTGGCCTTGTGTGGACCTTCCACTGATTAAGTGAGATGATGTTATATAGTGTCTTTGGCACACGGTAAGTAGATAATAAATGGTAACTGTTCTAGTAGTAATAATTCTAGGAATAATGACCATAACAATTACTGCAATAATCAAACAACAGTATTAGAGCAATTATTATTTAATAATCATGACAATAATAAATATAGCTAATTCAGTGGTGTGCCGAGGGGGTACAATAGGGGTGGTTCACACAGTGGGAAAGAATTTAATCACTGACTCATGATAATAAAAGCAGCCTGTGTGGGAACTTTCTGTACTTTCCCCTCATTTTTGCTATGACCTTTAAACTACTCTAGAAAGTCATCTATTATAATTTTTTTTTTAAATAAAGGACAGAGAAGAAAAAGCAAATGATGGTATTGTTTTTGATTCTCCAAGACAGTGCACTCCCTTATTGCTTGCACCCAGCAAGGACCCGCTTCCACTAACCAACCCTTGTTATGATGTTATTTTTAAATTGCTGGTTTTGTAGATACTCAAATGAGCAGCATGTTTGCTAGTTGGATGATAGTTCTGTGTGTCTGTTCACCACGTGGAGTTGCATGCGGGTGGAACCATCCCCAAGCACTGCTAGACCTGAAGGTCGTGGACTCTGTTGCTTTCTGCTGAATTGAACAGCTGCATCACCTCCATTTACTGTGGCTGCAGCTGAGTGGCAAGGCTGTCAATGGCCCCAGCCATGAGCCTCTCCATCTCCACACCTAGTGAGATCTATGGGCCAGGGCAAGTCTTTATCCTCAAATCACCTAGCAGCTGACTTTTTTGTCTAATGAAAAATTCTTTTCTTTGAGTAGGAAAATGCCCAGATAATCAAAGAAGTGGAAGTTGACAAGGTCTCAGTGCTCTGCAGGGACCAGGTGGAAGCCATCAAGCAGCTCTGGCAGGATCCAGGAATCCAGGAGTGTTATGACAGGAGGCGGGAGTACCAGCTGTCAGACTCTGCCAAATAGTGAGTACAGAGCTCCGGCCACAGCTGCCTTGGGGGGGGGGGGTCCGGCAAACACAGTCATGCTTCAGGGGAGCTTCTTGCTGCTTGCTTAAGTGGAAGGGCTCAGTGGCAACACCACCTCCCTCTGTTTTTTTGTATCACTCCCTTACTTTTTGGTGTTCTTACCATCCCCTGAAAACCTTCCATCTTTGAGAATCCCCAAATTTCCTTCTTGGCAGAGACCCAATTTTTCCTCACTGTTATGTGTTTAATTTTCAATAAAATGCTCAAATTTGAGGTTCTGTTAGTGGGTGGATATGATTTGGGGTGTTGAAATGATTTAAGCAAGGAATACACTTGTTTCTGGTTTTTCACTTTCTTCCTTTCCATATCTCTGTCTTTCTGGTTGCCTGATCAGAAGACAGCAGGTCCAACTGCATTAAAACCTAAAATCAGGGTCCACCGGTGGTAGTCAGCTGCTGATCTGGTGCTGCCCTCTCGTGGCAGAGCCAAGTACTGCTGGGCCCGGCATCCAGAAATCTCAGCTGACTCCATGACCTACATACCACATTTTGGATAGATAAAGCTGTAGTTTTAAATAACTAACTCCCAAAGGTGGAAAAATTTCTGTTTAGACAGTCCTTCATGCAAACCATCTCATAGAGATCGCAGAATCTAACAATTTCCCAAGGAAATGCATCCTTCAGCCAGGTCACTGGGCTAAATGCTTTGGTCTTACTTGAACAGGTGGTGATCCTTGCTTTTACAGCTCAGCTTTCTGCCTTGTCCCACATCATCATCATGGTGGCCTTGAGATACTTTCCCAAGATCCATCCCTTTTCTTTCCTCTTCCCATCCCTTTCCCTTCAGGTGCCATTGCCCTCTGAGCTGGTTTAGGTGGGAGTTTGCCCAATGGGCTGAACGAAGCAGTGTACAGGAAAGGAAATGTTATCTCTGTGGTCAACAGCTTCCCTTTGGAGTCTGTCCTAGGCTGAGTGTTCAATGTCCTTAATCCAGATGGGCCCAAAATACCATCAAGGAAGGAAAATAAAAGGAACTCCAATAGGTGTCAGATCAGCAAAGAAAAGAGATGGAGGAAGAAATTGTTCAAGAAGGAGGTATGGGTTGCCCTGGGCTGCCCTGGACAACCTGATGAGCCAGGGACAGCTCAAGGCCAGGTAGCCATGGCCTTCCTGATCCTACCCGAGACTGCCTGGTGTTATTTACTCTGTGAAGGACCTGGGAATTGGCCATGGCTCTTGATCCATTTGGAGAAGACCCAATAGAACTGCTGGAGAATTCAGTGTAACCCAGAAAACCGAGGCAAGTTCATTGAGAGAGGGATGGACAGAGTTGCCATAGATAAAAATGGTACTCATAAACGTGATGGTTGTCTGATCTTGAGAATCTGCAGGATGCAGGCACCTGTGCACTTCTTTGGTCTACATCAGCATCTCACAACCATCTGCTAGTTTTGTCTACTCAAATGGACATGTGTTTACTTCACCAAAATTTGATGAATGCTTGTAATGTGCCTGGCACAGTGGTAAGGGTTATAGGGCAATCAATGCCTTCTACTCTCAGGAAAGGTACTGCCTGGTGGAATGAGATATAAATAAAATAATCACACAGCAACGTACAGGATTCCCCCTTATCATGGGGAGTACATTCTAAGAACCCCCCTGTGGATGCCTGAAATTGCAGATTATATTGAACCCTATGTATACGCTATTTTTTCCTATATGTACCTAACTATGATAAAGTTTCATTTATAAACTAGGCAGGTGAGAAATTAACAACAATAAAATAGAACAATTATTGGGAACATTATTTAGTTAAATTAGTTACCTGGACATAGCAGTGATACTGTGACAGTTGATCTAGTAATAGACAGCTACTGAGCGTCTAACAGGTATGTACTATGCCCCAAACCAGAAAAGGGGATGAATGATTCATGTCCACAGCAGGATAGAGTAGAATGACACCAGATCTTATGCTGCTCAGAACAGATTATGACTTAGTTTATGAATTGTTGCTGGGTATGGTGGCACCTGCAGTCACAGCTACTCAGGAAGCTGAGGCAGGAGGATCACTTGATGCCAGATTGGGCCACATAGTGAGACCTTATCCCAAACAAACCAAAAGATCCTCATGAGGTGTTTATTTCTGGAATTTCCCATTTGGATCACGAATGACCTTGGATAACTGAAACTGTGGACAGTGAAACCTTCAGTAAGGGGAGACCACTGTACTGCTCAGCAAAGACAGTAATAAACCCTGGGCTTGTATCTGGGCATGGGGTGGGCCACAGAAGACTGCCTACTGCCTGGCTTCTTAAACTGAATTTCAGGCTGTCCAGTGAGCCAGGCTGGCCTTGTTCCTGTTGGTTTACTTTCATGCTGACCTGCTCAGTCTCTGGCATCCATGCTGTGCTGGGAGAAGGCAGGGCTGCCCTTGGCTTGGAAGGAGCTCAGAATCACCAACTCCATTATTGGCCAGGGCCTTAAAAAATTTAGTCATTTTTCTAAAAATGACTTTTATAAGAGCCTTATCATTTTTTGAAGAGTTTCCTCTAATTTCACCTTAGAAAAAATGATCTATTTTAAGTATATGTCCACAATAATCTAAGACAAACTTTGGATTATTTTGAGATGTTTCATTTCCTGTTTTTAACAGGAAAACTTTTTCTTCTTGTTTCTTTGAAAGAATTTCCTGTTGGCCTGCTTTACATCCGTGTTTTTTTTTTATAAATTCCATCTAATTTGTTGAGCAGAAGCTTTGAAGAGCAGCATCTACATTACCTAATGCTCTTCCTTGAGGGCAGGTGGGAGGGCCCTTTGGGTGGCAGGTCAGAGTCCCTAGGTGGAGCTGTTTCCCACATCCTAGTCCTCCAGACCTGCTGTCTCCCTCACAGCCACAGCTGTGTGTTGAGAGCCACAGCCAAAGGGGCCCTAGCAAACTTTCAGACTGCCAGCTGATGATTGGCTCACAGCAGCCCCAGCAACATCTAGCTGATTGGCTCCTCTGCGGTGATGCTCATTGGACTGTTTCCCTGCCCTTTCAGACTACAGAGCTGCTCATTGGGGGACTTTTTTGGCTCCGCCCACACGACCCAGCCAATCGGCCTCAAGAGTAGGAGGAGTGAGGGAGGTTGAGAGGCTTGTGGGAAGCCAGTGGTGGCAGTTGGGCTCTGAGGGTTTTTCCTGAGGAGCTGTTTTGTTTGGCGTGTGTGGTTCTAAAAATAAAGTTCGCGTCTTTTGACAAGTGGCTCCTGAATTGTGCCCAGCCAGACTGCGGCAGCTCTGTGATAGAGCTTGCGGCCTGACCCTCAGTTGACTCTCAAGAAAGTCAGCGATAGAATTTAGTAGGTAGCACTGTGAGCTGGGGGTGACTTCCCTTGGGTAGGATGGGCATTTTTCTCCCTTCTCTAAAAGGAGTCTTGGCTTCTCATTTGTTCACATCACAGTTACCTGACTGACATTGACCGAATCGCCATGCCATCGTTTGTGCCAACACAGCAAGATGTGCTTCGTGTCCGAGTGCCCACCACAGGCATCATTGAGTATCCATTCGACTTGGAAAACATCATTTTTCGGTAAGTTTGTCTTCTGGGAGTGCTCATTTAAGAATCTGTCTGCCCAAGGCCTAAATGTGTTATCCCTAAGTAGGGGTTACATGTGATAGGCAGAATGACCCTCTTGGTCCCAAGGCATGTACGACTGTAGTAGGTTTCAAGTTCTAGAATTGAGAGGGACTCCATTTTGCCCTTAGGAAAGAAATTTCTTTCTGGGAACTGGAATCATCTTATGTGTAACATGCATACAGATATATATATGTCACCTACATACTGAATATACTAACTGAATATACTAACTTTCCCTAATGTTGAATAATATTTCTCTTTTTCTCTATTTCTTTAAGATTTATCCTTAAAAAAAGAGAAAAATAAGAATACAAAAATTTATAGTAAAATTACCTCAGATATGGATAAACTGCTTACAGCTGTGTAAATGTATGAATTTCCACTACAAATGTAGGATGTATTTTTATGACAAATTGGGTAGGTCTTCACTGCATTTAATTATGGGAAAATGAATAATAATGTGGGGGCATATACACAGCACTGCAAATTTCAAAGCACTTTTGCATTTATTTCCCTTATTCCTCCCAAAAATTATTATTACACAGGCCCAGTTCTCCCATATCCAGGTCCTATATTATCTACAGTTATATATCAGTGTTTCTTCTGAACCGTAGTGCTGGGGAGGCACTCAGAAGAGATCCTGTGTATTTGTTAGCAGATCCCTGATTTTAATGGCCGCCCCTTGTGTGTCCATATTTAAACCTTTTGAGAACCAAGGGTTGCTTGCAACTCCCAAACCTTCTCAGAGTGAGGGCCTACCAAAGCTTGCATTTGTTTTGTTTTTTTAAAAAGAAATTTATTCTAAGTATCTGCCTCATGCTTTGATAAATGGGTTTGCCTTGTTTCCTAGAGACTGGTAAGTAGGTTTAACATCATCCACCAGTGACATCTATTATTTTATAGCTCTACACCTCCCCCTGCTCACTCTCTGGCTGAAGAATTCTGATCATTGAGATTAAAGTCTTTAGAGAATGACCTTATGGAACCCAAGCTTTTGACAATTGCAGTCAGTGTTCCTTCCCAGCTCCATTCCTTGCTGTGTGGTGGGACGAGGTGGGACAGCCAGTCGTGAGCACAGCATTGTAAAGTGTTTGCACCTGCAGGGTTAGATTTCTGGCCTTCTCAAGCACCTTTCTAGACAATAGTTAAGAAACAGAATATGTGGGCTGTATCTGACCCACAGATGTATTCTCTTTGCTGTTCAGTAGTATAAAAAAAAATCTGAGCTAACATTTAAAAATTGGGATGTTTCACCTAAAACAGTTGATGTCGAAGTTCTTTTTAAACATCCAAGGACCTGGTAATGGTGAGCTTGCGCTCTGTCCAGCAGCGCTTAACTGCTGATATAGCAACCATCCCTTCAGACAGAGCCCCTACCTCTCAAGCATATAAGCTTTTCCACTCTGCAGCTTTTCCATTTGACTCATGAACTGCCTGACCCCTGGGCCTTTCAAGTCGGTGATCTTTGGGCTATTAGTCCCTGAAATCTCACCCAAAGACACAGGTAAAGGCTTTGGATTTCCATACCAGGCAGAAAGCACTTGCAGGTATTTGTAGGGAAGAAGGGGTGGCATTGAGTTAATGCAAGGATTTGTGGATAAATTAGAGAAACTCTGAAATCAAGATTGGGCCCAAAGAAGGCTGAAGAGACCTGGAAGATTGACTCTGTTCCTTTTGTGTCTGCTATCCTTTGACCCTACAGTGGGTGGTTGGATTCAAACCCAAGTGAAATTTGTGTTTTCTTCCTGAACTATTGCAGCAGGATCCTAACCAGTGTCCTCACGAAGGTTCCTCTGTATGCCATCTGAGTCACCTCTGTCTTCAGAAACTTCATTTACATTTTTGGCCTCCTGCTCTTGGAAACATTCAGTGGTCCCTCATTGCCTAAAACAGTGGTGCTCAAACGTGTTAAACTTAGGATTCCTTTGCACTCTGAAAAATTGAGGACTCTAGAGATCACTGATTCCATGGTATGGCGACTTGTATCCTTTCCTCCAAAGTGATGTATTCCAACCTTTGTGTCTTCTGTCTGTATTGAGCAGGATGGTGGATGTTGGTGGCCAGCGATCTGAAAGACGGAAATGGATTCATTGCTTCGAGAGTGTCACCTCCATCATTTTCTTGGTTGCTCTGAGTGAATATGACCAGGTCCTGGCTGAGTGTGACAATGAGGTATTTTGCAAGGGGAGGTTAGGTAGCAGAGAACTTTTCTGTTTTTTCCAAGTAGGTCAAGTAATAGATTCTTCCTTGTGCTACACAGTCTTGCCACTCAAAGTACAATCGATGCACTAACAGCTCAGGCAATACTGAGATGCTTGTTAGAAACGCAAACTATTAAATTATTCCAGGATGACTAAGTCAGAGTCTGCATTTTTTTAAACAAGGTCCTAGGTTATTTTAACAGTCATGTGTCAATAACAAGGATGAATTCTGAGAAATCAGTTGTTATGTAGTTTCATCCTCATGTGAACATCAGAGAATGTATGTACATAAACCTAGACTGTATGCAGCTTGTGACATACCCAGGTTATACACCTGCTCCTAGGCTACACACCTGTACAGCATGTTGCTATATTTAATACTAAAGGCAGCTGCAATACAATATCAATTACTTATGTATCTAAACATATTAAATACATAAAAGTAACAGTAAAAATACCAGGCACTGGGGACCATCATCATTTATGGTGGTTGTTCGCCAAGTGGTTATTTTGCAACACAAGACTGTACGTATGAAAGGTTGAGAATCACTGGCCATGACCTGGTTCTCAAATTTGCCGGCACAATATAGAGTTTCCTGAGGAACTTCAAAGAAAAATTTGGTGCCTGGGTCTAACTTAATGGGTGCTAAATGTGGCTTGAGCATGGGATTTTTTTTTTCCCCAAGTTCCCTAGGTGAATCTAATGTGCTGTGAAGGGTGGAAGTCACTCAGAATCAGAGGTTAGCATCTTTGACAACATATTGGAATCCCCGGGGGAGCTTTTAAAACCATGGTCTTGGGCCCCACACTAGAGAGTTGCTTTACTGGGTTCAGGTGGGGCTTTCTTTTTCAAGTTCCCCAGGGATCCTAAAGCACAGCCAAATTTGAGCAATACTCTTTGTAATAAAATTTATCTGAGCACAAAATTCCCAACCTCCACAGGCCATGGCACTCCCAAGTTAGGTCCCTATCTTAACTGGCATGGACAGCAGTACCAGATGCTTGGAGTTGTTCTGGGGTTGCCTGGGATTATGTCTGCCCTTCACTTCCCCCAGGAGGCACTTGTTCAAGGCAGCTATAGCCGACTCAGCCAAGTCAGGCACTCTGTCCCCTGCTGGTTGGTTCCAGTTCCATTAGCTAGATCTGCCCAAGTGATAACATTTCCAGCCATTTCTTTGTGAGGTGAGGGGGCATTTTCTGTGGGATGCTAATGTCCTCCTCATTTTCTTTTCTCCTGAACTTGTGCAAGCCTTCTTAACCTCTTAGAAAAAAATGTCTCTGTTTCCAGGACATGAAAGTAAATCAATAAAGAACTGTGTCCAGGATTAGGTAATAACTATGAACAAATCATATCTTGTATTTCTTGAGAGCAGACTCTCTCTGAGGAGCACTACTACATTAGCTAATTAGTGGAGGGCTTAACCCATTTACTTGTGTCATTGTGCAAATAGAAATACTGGCTGCAGCCCAGCTCCACTTTTTTTTTTTTCCTTTTTAAAGCAGGCATCCACTTAGCAATATATAAAAAAATTATCTCCATATTTGTCTTGGGAATAATTTGTGATGTTTCCCAGTAAAACAAAGATTAGACAGGGGCACAAGGGGCTAGTAACTCAGCCTGATGTGCTTAGAAACTAAACATTTTCCCCTAAGAATCACAAGGTATTTGGAGAAAAAATTTAAGTGGTTGCCATGCCAGACCTTTCCTGTCTGGTTGTAGATATCCACTTACTATGCTGAAAGAATTTTTTTTTTATTTCCTTGGATGTTATTATTAATAAAATCATAAGAAATTTTAAAGAAGCTTTAGAAACAGGTGAGGGGTTACCTGTCTATTAATATGTTCCAGATCTTAATGCCTCCAAATGCACTGAATGGGAGAATGAGCCCTGGTGTCTGGGAGTTGTAGGGAAGTAAGAGTTAAAGCATGTCCCTCTGGAGGTCATGCGTGGAGCTTGGATGTTTTTCCTTCAGGCCACCTCTCTCTCTAAACAGAGGTTCTTGTTTCTTTCATCTTAGAAATACTTCTAAGAATGCTATCTAAAAAATTATTGTCATCAGATATATTTGTATGTGCACTGTCTGCTCTCCACAAATTTAGAGCATTTAACATATTCCTGCTAATGACTAATGTGTAGAAATTATTACTGTTTTTTTTGTATATAGTCTTCACCAGATTCCTATATTACATGGGCTTGGTAAAGGGACTTAAATTTTCTGAACAATATTCTCATTATTATTATTATTATTTTAGAGAGAGGGAGGGAGGGAGGGAGGGAGAGAGACTTTTTTTTAATATTTATTTTTTAGTTTTCGGTGGACACAACATCTTTATTTTATTTTTATGTGGTACTGAGGATCGAACCCAGCGCCCCACGCATGCCAGGCAAGCATGCTGCTGCTTGAGCCACATCCCCAGCCCCTCATCTTTTAAATGGGGGCACTGTTCTGCTTGTAGAGCATGGCAGAGGACAGGTGCTAAGCTGCACTGGTTCCCTTCTTGGCCAACATCTAGCATTCCTAGGGGCATGATCTTGCTGGAAAAACCTTCCTTCCTCCTATGTCACGTGACTCTCGAGGAACAATCTGGAAGCCCATATCCAGCTGAGTGGCTGTCTCAGGCATAAAAGCTGGTACTTCTCCACTTATTAATCCCAACAATTATACAACATGGAAAATTTTTGCCAAATATAGACATAAACCTTCCTGTTCTAAGTTGCACAAAAGTTTTTATTTCCTTACATGTTAGTTTTGGTCTAGAGAAGATCTGGGGTGCTCCATAGAGAAGGGTTAAATAGAAGCACAGGATATAGTACCCTGTGGGCCCGTGTGCTCACCAACTTCAATAAGAGCAGGAACCCAGAGCCTGCAGCAGGGTGCCTTAGCCACTTGGCATGTTGTTTCCAAAATATTGCCTTTTTTTTTTTTTTCCCAGTTTATCCTAAGTCACTTCTTTCTCACTTAGAATCGCATGGAAGAGAGCAAAGCCTTGTTTAAAACCATCATCAGCTACCCCTGGTTTTTGAATTCATCTGTGATTTTGTTTTTAAACAAGAAGGATCTTTTGGAAGAGAAAATCATGTACTCTCATCTAATTAGCTATTTCCCAGAATACACAGGTAAGTGTTCATCTTGGGGATGATGCTTCTGTGTTGATCGTCATCCTCCCAGGCATCAATTCTGAATTCTCAGCATAGCTTACAGGGGTTATCCTGAATCTGCCCAAAACAGCCTCTCTGGCCTCCTCACCTTTGAAAGGAAGCTCTCATTGGACTCTTGTGTGTTTCCCCCTTAGCACCTCCACACAGGCCACTCCCAGTGCCTGGAATACACTTTTAACAACTCCTTTTGCTGGCTCCTCTTGGCTCTCCAGGACCCAGTTCATGCTTCTCTACTGGGAAGCCTTTCTGACCTTTCCTTGAACAAGCAAGGGCTTGCATAAGTGTGCCACCTCCTTGGTGTTACACTGGCTCCTCTTGCTCCTTTGGCTGTCATCTGGTTGTGTAGCATTGTCCCCTCACTTGCTCAGCTCTCTCCCTACTCAGCTACTTAATTTATCTTTGCCCAGTCAGAACCAGTCAGAGCAGCTGGTGCTTCATAGGTTAGGGGGTGGCATCCCCTTTCCCAGACACAGGCGATCAGCCCTTTATGTATACACGTATTCAAAGCAGGAGAGTTTTTTGCCCTGTTGTGAATTATTCCTATAATTCTCAGATATTACTGTTTGACACTGAGGGTTGGTGTCTCATCACTCTTTTTTCCTTTTATTAGCCACACTGGTTGTTAAATATAGAGCCCTCAAGCTTTCTAGCCTCTAATTTTGAATTCCTTTGCTCTTTCCTCTAGTCTACATCTGTGAAAGATAATAAGAATTATCTTTGTTCAAAAGTGGTCCAAATCAAAAAACTAAATTGGGCCACTATTTTATACAAATGATCTTAAAGTACAATTTTTAGATAACAGTGAACACTGTGCAATGCTATTATATGCACTCATAATGACATAATAAAAATAATGCTCCAGGTAAACTGTTCCCTAGGAATAAAGTAAGATAGATCAAAGAAGGACCCCAAATAAGAACAAGAGTATATTCAAAGTGGTTCTTGGAAGATTAGTGGAGTAGAAAGGGGAATGAAGGGAGACATAGGATAGGGAAAGACAGTAGAATGAATCTGACCTAACTTTCCTATATACATATATGAATGTACTACAGTGAATCTTACCATCATATACATCCACAGAAACAAACAAAAAAGCTCAGCACAGTGGTGCACACCTGTAATCTCAGTGGCTCAGGAGCCTGAGGCAGGAGAATTGCAAGTTCAAAGACAGCCTCAGCAATTTAGTGAGGCCCTAAGAAACTTAATGAGACTCTGTCTCAAAATAAAAAGGGCTGGGGATATGGCTCAGTGGTTAAGCGCCCCTGGGTTCAATCCTCTAATACAAAACAAAACCAAAAACAGCAACAAAAAATGCCATAAAACTGCAAGTAAATAGCAGAAAGATCAGTAGAGTAGAGGGAAGGGAATGGGGTAGGGGGGTGAGGTGGGGAGTGGGTGGGCAGAGAGAAAGGAAAAGGGGAAGTACTGGGGACTAAATTATGAATTAGAACAAATTATGTCAAAATGAATCCTAATGTTATATATAACTAAAAAGAACCAATTTAAAAAAAATTTCTTGGTTCTTGGGAGGATATGGTAGTAAGTCTATATATTTTTCTTTGTTATATATAACTAAAAAGAACCAATTTAAAAAAAAAAGTTCTTGGTTCTTGGGAGGATGTGGTAGTAAGTCTATATATTTTTCTTCTTCTAATTGCATTTGTGAATAGGACCAAAACAGGATGTGAAAGCTGCCAGAGACTTTATTCTGAAGCTTTATCAAGACCAGAATCCTGACAAAGAAAAAGTCATCTATTCCCACTTCACATGTGCTACAGATACAGAGAATATCCGTTTTGTGTTTGCTGCTGTCAAAGACACAATTCTGCAACTAAACCTAAGGGAATTCAACTTGGTTTAAAAGCTACTGCCCATTTCTTCCTCACAACAAAAAACAGGATTTGCAGGCTCCTTCTGTTTAATTTGCAAATGCTTCTGACATCCCCTGGACCAAGACCCTGTGCCAGGCACCAAGAACATTCTGTAGACAACAGGGACAGAGATGGGTAATAGAATTTGAAAGGTGTTTGAGTTTATCAAACCTCTCAAAAGAGTCTTTTTTTCCCAGATTGTTTTTGTAGTTCTTTTCTTGCCTCTTGGCTCTAACATTTCGTGTAATTTTTGAATTTTGTATTTTATAGAATTTTAAATGGCCACTGTGATTTACTGTTTTCTTTCAAAAATTAAGTTTCAAGATGTTTAATGATAGACATTAAAAATCACATACAAGGGCTGGGGTAGTGGCTCAGCGGTAGAGTGCTCGCCTAATGAATGAGAGGCCCTGGGTTCGATCCTCAGCACCACATATAAATAAATAAAATGAAGGTATTAAAAAATATCACATACAGAGGGGCCTGTTAATAGATTATGTCTTCAGACCTCTAGGATTAATTTGGGTGACCTTTTAAAAAAACAAGTGTTAATGGGTTTGATGCTTTTTATTAAATCTTGTAATTTAGAGTAATTTCTAATTTTGAGTGTTTTTCTCTCCTTATGCTGGAATTATGATTCCTTTAACAACATGTCACCAAAGATTTTCTCTTTTTAAAAAAAGATGATTCTTTTTGTGTCAACTTCCTAAGTCAGATTAATGAATATATCAGTACATCTAATTTAGTTTAGTCATAACTTGGTCACCATGACACTAAAGTTGACATTTGAAAAATGGATTCCAGACAGTATATATGCTGTATTGGTGAAAAATGTGTATATACACATGTATGTATATATATAAGATTGAGATCATATATATATATATATATATATATATATATATATATATATATATATATATATATATATATATATATATA
>NW_025999998.1:18903992-18919676 GCF_001458135.2 Marmota marmota marmota | reverse complement strand
TATATATATATATATATATATATATATATATATATATATAACCTAATGCATATGGCCAGGTCTTATAAACTTATGAAATGGCTAAAAGTGCAATTGTTTAACAAATGTTATGTAACCCCTGCCAGAGTTCTGATGATCATCACAGATTTGCTGCTTGAACTATGTATGCTGTGCCTTTGTGAGGAGGCTAAGAATATAATATTCTGCCACTAGTACTGATTACCTTGTGTTTATTAAGAGCACACAGTTGGTTGATGGTTCTCCTAAAGAGAAAAATGATGTAGATTTAATAGTAATTCAGAAACTACTAAGTTTCTTCCTTTTGAAATTCAAAAATCTGCATTCATCATGTTATGCTGGAGTTCCCTTAGTAGCTAGCTTAGTAAAGTAGATGCAGAATTCTCTATAAGTACAGAGTGCATCAAACTAAAGGCCCACAATGGTTTTATTTGAATTTTTCATCTGAAGGTGTTCACATAAGCTCAACACTTTGGGATTTAAGGTGTGATATGTCTATTGCAAATTAATGTACAAACAGTCTCCAACTTAGGATGTCTTGACTTGATGATAATGATGTGAAAGCTGTACATTCAGTGGAAATCTTTGATTTTGATCTGATCTTAGGCCAACAATGCATGGAAGATGCAATGACAGGCAACTCCCACTCAGCCACAGGATGGGGAGAGAGGAGGACAACAGCAATTTTATCCCATAGTGCATTCTGTTGCTAGGCTATGATGAAACATAGGTTCAGTGTACTAGAGGCGACCTGCATAGACTATGATCTTATTGATTAAACAGCTAAGGAGGTGGGACATTATTATGAGTACTGGAAGGGCCAAGTCCCTTGCCCTGGGCCAGATCTAATATTTTCAACTTAGCATAGTTTACGGAAGTTGAACATACAAGGTAAACCCAGATTACATATGTTATAAAACTATGTATCAGTGTTCCCACAGCTGTCCTAAACCTTCCTTTTAGCCACTTATTGGACGGTAAAGTTCTCATTTCTGTTGGAACAATTCTAAGTGTGAAGCTATTAGGGCATCCATGCTGGAAAAGACTGATATTTTTCTACCATAGCAACATTAAGCCTTCAAAACTAATCCTTAAGAGATAAAGAACTTGATACACATATTAAAATTTATAGAACTTGATACACATATTAAAATTTATCTGAAACAATAAAGGTCCAGGAACAGTCAAGACAATTTTGCACAAGAGAACAAAGAGATGTGGAATAGTTCAAAATATTTAGAAACAAATAAAAAGACAGTATTCCCTGCAACAAGCAGTGGGCTAAAGGTTATGAACTGGGTACCACTGGACAATTAACATGAAAAGGGCTCAAAAGACTCAGTAATTAAGGAAATTAAACAATGTGGAATTTTGTTTTTTACTTCAAGTATTTTCTAGTATTTAGTTCAAGTTATTGTTAATTAATCTCCGGCTGACAATTAAAAGCATATAAGAAAACAATGGTTTTCAATTACTAGTACAGTAGGGCTGTGGAATAAATCAAAGGATGGTAACAAAATATTTTCTTAAGTCATGGAAAGGCTGAACTCTCACCGATGGTAAGGTGAATTACTCACCTCTGCCAATATTGATTCTACTCATAGAAAATTCTCCCTTAGCCCTTCTTTCAAAGCATATTAATAACTTACTGAGAAAATTATACACCTGAAGTTTTCTAAAGGTTGAGAGGCACAGTGCTGGTGGCTGAGAGTTCACCAGGTACAACTATTCAAGCCTTTTTGGTGAATAGTGATCATGCTGGACTGGAATGCTTTCTGCTTTTACTGAAAAATCATGCTTGTTCTCTTGGGGGACCTTTATTTAGGACTCACAGAAGGTAGAATTCAGATAGGCAAGGAAAGGCTACTGATAGTTTCTAGTTCTAGTCAATAATTAAAAACCAAAGTACACTAAAGAATTAGAAGGTGTTATTGTACTCAGTTTATTTGAAAAAGATACACATGGTTAAACTGGGCACTCATCTTTATCATGCAATCAATCCAAATCTACCAGTACCAAGAAAATACTGTTCAGAGAGAAGTCATTAGTGAGGATGGCCAACCCAATTAGGGGAGCAAAAACAAAAAGACTAAGGTCGGTTTCAAGACTATGAATTTCACTGTAAATATTGAGGTTTATAGATTGTCTTATCAAAATAAACTAAAGCAGAGGTTGTGTAACAGACAACTGGGCTGAGCCCACTTATAAAAGGAACAAGAAACATTTCAGTGATGCAGGAACTATCATAACCAATAGCAACCAAAGAATAAGCATTACAAAGATGTGAGATTATTTGGTCAATATACAGAGTAGCAAGAAAAAGTATTTTTAAAGTGTACCTTCCCTGAAAACTTCATTATTAAGTTTAATACAGTTACATAAAGAGATGATAATAACTTTAAAAAGTTTACAAAAACCTATCTTACCTTGTAACAAGTCCTAGATATAATTTCTAATAGTTTGTGGGTTACATGAGTATAATCATTGATATTGACAATATTTCAATGTAACCTATACGATATTGTTATTTGAATGTTTTTCAGTGCAAGAATTGGGAACTTTTTGGTAACCAAAAACTGGAGGTATCATGGCATAACAAGAAATGTTGACGTTTTAAACATGTTCTCCTTTAAGTAAACTTCTAATTATTACACACTTTATTATACCAGACTCACAGGATTTCTTGTTACAAGAATGTCATAAAAGGAACACGTCATTAATATATCAGCAATATGAAATGAATCGTATTCATGACAGAGATTTTCAATCAAAGCAGTTTGATTCCTATCACAGTAGGTGATAAACTATTTTACAAATTAATTTACATTTGTATACAGTAATAAAATTTAAAAAATATATCTACCTATAAAATTTGAAATTGTATTTCTTGCATAGCTCTTTGGGTAACCAAAATTATGTGTATTTTTAAAAGCCATATGCTTTTTAAAAAAACTAGAACTAAGCCATAATTTTAAAGTACATTTTTAAAGTGGCATGGGCCAATTTATTTTACAAAAGAGGAAATAAAGTAGAAAAGTTTCAATTAGATGCAAATGAGATTCGTAATACAGCAGGATGCAGCAAGGTGCTAGCCTTGCTTACAGCACAGTTCTAAAACAAACAGCACTTTAACCAAATAAAAGTGTGGGGGTGGGGTGGGGATTAAGAGTTGTACTAATGGGTATATTGGCCATTATAACTAAAAATACAGATCATAAGAATCATGAAATTTTAGCCAGCTAGCACTACCTTTACTGGGTTAGCATAAACCATAAGATGCAACTTCAAAAGGATGTTTAAAGGATTAGGCAAAGGTAAAATGGGTTCCTTTATAGAGTAAAGGAGCTATTTGTGATACTGCATAGCACCAAAGGATATCAGGTTGACTAAGTTGTGCATTGAGTCTGGTATAAGGAATGCAAGTTGTCTACACTTTCTTAAAGAAATGGGAAAATCCATTATTTAAAAAAATTTTGTAAGTTGTAAAATGCTATGCTAAAGACTCCTTATCAGTGATCTTTTAATATTCTTACTGCTCCTTTAGTTAAAATGAGTGATATTTGGACAGTACCCCCCAGCAAATGAATATTTTGGGCCTACAAGAAAGTGACATATATATTCCCCATTTTTATGGGCTTTTGCCACCTGTTATGGTAAATCAGCCAGAAGGTAGATGGAACAAATTCAACTTACTCAAAAGGAAAACTTTTGTCCCCAATTATAGTAAAATGCTTAGTGATTAGGAGGTTGAAATATACCTAAGTAAAAGATAGCCATGGTCTTTGGGTGCCATTTGTAGATCTAATTTTTTCATGCATTTTTTTCTGGTCTCACTGAATCACAGTGAGGGTCACATGCTAGCAAAGAAAAACGTTTTATAAGCCTAAGTGAGAACTATCCTATCTTCTCATTCTAAGGATAGTGCTTACAATCTGAAGGGCTCTTGAGTTGTGGATCTACACTATACTTTATCTAATTGTGTAATAGGCATTACACAATCTAGACTGTTCAAACTTTTTAAAAAAAACTACAGTTGGCAATCGGAGCTCACACCTGATATTGTGACCTAGTACATACAGTATGTAGAAGATTTAACCGAAATGGTATTTCAGGAAACAGAAATCTCCCAAGACACTGCTAACATTAGGAAAGAAGCAACATATATATGCCCTCCCTTTAAAAGGGAAGCCATTGGAGAAGTATACACTGTAATTCAGGGAAGAAGATTCTGGACTCTGTTACGTGAACAAACATAATACTACTGTAAATTGTAAAGTATTATGCTAAATACTCCCTTTTTAGTGATCTATTAATGTTCTTCTTATTCTTTTTTTGTTCAGATGAACATAATCTTATAAAACAACTGATAAACTACAGACAGAGGAAGTGATGTGTAGATGAAGGAAGAGATTTTTCTAGGTTCTCATTAGAAGGAAAACAGGAGATATAGGCACATTGGCTTTACAATGTATACTAGTTACAAGATCCATTCCTCCTGTTTGCCAGAGGATACCAGAAGAATTTCTATGCTTACTATTTTACCCTTTTTCTTCACCATAGAATACCTACAGAATTAAGGGGTCTAAACCTTTTCTGAATGCTGAAACTGGAGCAATGAGTTTTTGGACTAATGGCATTAAACAGAACTCCAGTAAAGCAACGTTCCAAATGGAGACAATCTAAATCAAGCTTTCAGACTACCTCTACTTTTTAATTTGGATATATGCAAAACTGGAGGAGCTCAGCAACAGTGAATATAAGTACATTACTTTGAACAAAGATCACCATGGGGACACACACCACCATGTGGTTTAAAATTTGTCATCTTCTTTCTATTCAATTTATCTTTGGCAAAGGAAAAAGCATTTTGGGTGAAACTACTGATAATAAACAATGAGTTTTTGTAATCAGAGAAATCAATAGTATTTAGTAGGATCTGGTCAGCAAGAAATACAATTACTATCTTGCAAGCTGTTTATTTCAGCTTTTACAACAATGCAAGGGTTTGAAAAGCCTGAGGAGAATTTCACAACCATTGACTATATAGAGTCTTCAGTTTCAAAAACAGTTGATAATAATTTGATGGCACAAACAACATGCATCAAATACTCTATATTATTCAATAACAATTTAATTAAGATACTACACTATTCTGTTCATAATTCACAATCACATATTTATCCTCCTTCACTTGAAATAGTCCATGAATATTAAGGTGCAAAGATCTTGGACAAAAACCAAGAAAAAAACATCCCTCAGCCTCTGCCCCCTGGCCCTTTTTAAACTAAAGAAGTAATTTTTACTTGAATAATTAGAGAAAGCAAACAAGAAATTCTTAATCTATGGCCAAAAGATAACTAGGTTAGATTTTAGGGTACATTGTATCCAAGATTTGGAAATTTTATTGTTACCAGTGAATAGAAAATAGGTATATTTAAGGCTTTAGGAATTTTCCTTTGAGATCTGTCTCTTAAAAACATTATCTGGGTAAATCAAGTAGCTATCAAGGAGTTGATTTGAAGTTTCCTAAGGCTCTAGTCTGGGAGAGACTTTCCTTTTCTGGGTATGATATTAATTTCTTCAAGCCTTTCTTAAAATGAGGCTTGAAGGGATATTATTTAATCTATGTTCAATCTCAAGAGACTGTTTTTCATGATCATGCTATGCAGTTTAAGTATAATTTAAACCTATGCTTTAAAAAAGAAGTGAAATAATGCCAAAATATTAATTTGTAAAAAGAAATGACTTTATGATTCTGAAGAAATCACCACCACAGTTCTCTTGATTCCACTAAAGCAATATCTGATTTGATAATATATCCATCACTCCATGAGTTTGAGGTAAACGTGATTGAAATTTAAAATGTAAACTAAAGGCTTCACCCCATGTGAAGACCAGCTACAGGCAACTTCTCTACCACAACAGAGAATAACCTGGAGCAAATATTTCTTGATTCATGGTAGAAAATTGAATGGTTCTCTGAAGAGATGAATTTTAATCACATAGATGTTTTACCTGATTTTTAAAAATCATCTAGAATACAGTATACTCAAAATCACTCCTAGAACACGCTTCCCCAACAGGTGTTAGGAAGTAACAGTATGGATGCTGTAGTAATGGATTGCTGTGTCTTCAGGCAGGGTTATCCCTCAGAGGCTTGGAGAAGGTTCTCTTGCTTCTTCTAGCTTTGTGAGGATCCACTGTTGTGGAGGAAACAACATTTACTTATTTCAATGAACTTACAATGACACAAAATGTTAACAGATGGAAACCTAGAAGTCAGCTTTCCAGTTTAGTTAAGCATACATTGATAGCAGATACACAACATTCATACTGCAGAAGCGATCACTCAAATAGCTCATATGATTCAGGGACAATGTTACTGCATTTAACAGTAGGAATAATGTTTTTCCAAGGTCTCTGCACTTGGAAGTTCATCCTCACAATAAGAAAAGTAAAATCAACCATCCTGAGGGATAAGGGTAATTTGGCAGTTACACTGAATAAATGACAGTCTAAAAATTATTTATGTAAAATTCCTTCCAACCTGCGTCAGTTCTTTACTGAACAGGATAATTACATACAATTCTACTGTGGGTAGTAGCATAATAATATCCTCAAGCAGTTTTGATGTTCTCTTAATGTATTTTCTATTCTGAAAGGATTTGAAATCATAAAAATGAAGTGTAATACAAACCTTTCTACCTATATTGTTCATTATTATTGGGTCAGGACAGGTGAAAGTCGTAACAGTTAATATGGGGTCACCTCGTTATAGGAGATGGCATCTGAGTAAGATCCTCTGGCCTGTGGTCTACCCACATATATACCAAATTGAACAGCTAGTCACATGCCAATCACAAGTAAGAAATCAGTTAAGAAACTATAGTGCCCATTTTTAGTATAATAGGATAAAAAACGGTGTTGAAGAAAGTAAAAGGTATATGTTCCCACATACTTCCCATAACTCCATACAGTACAGATTTGGAGGGACACATCCCACTTTGGGGAGGGAGAGAGAATTAATCCAGGCCTTAGATGTGAAACTTAGGACAAGGGCCACCATAGTGAAAATCACAACCCCTATAATGCCACGTCAATGCCCCTGGAATGAGTGGCTGGAACTGTAAGTCAGATGAATTACTGCAATCTCACCCTCCTCCAACCTTGAGTAACAGAGCATGGAACAAGACTCTACCTGCTACAGAGTGATACACAAGTTAGTACAGGGCTTTGCTTTAAAGCCCAGTGTCAGGCCTGCCATGGTGAGCACTAGCACATGGTAGAAATTAAAGGACCATACATAGGCCAGAACTCACAGGTGGAACCACTGGACCAGCCCCCAAATCAAGAGATGTTTGTGCCAGCAGGACAGACTCAAGTTTTGGCCTACATCATTTCCAATCTTACAGGGGCCTAAGGGCATACCTCCCTCTTCCTGAGACTCTGCAAGCCCCTGAAGCTCTAAGACTCAGGCATGACTAACATCAGCCTTGGTGGCTAAGGGACTGCATTCCCCAATAATACCACAATCTTAGGCAGCATAATGTGGTGCAACATCCCCTTTGCTGGGGTAGGACAGAGTAGTAAGCACAAGACTCTACTTTGGAATTTGGTAAAACTTAACATCAGCTAGTTGTTATGGCCCCCAACACCCCATCTGTAAATGGAGCCTCTGGAACAGTTCAGTGTCTGGAGAAGTCACATAACCTAAATCTATCAGGCTGTTTTTCCAGCTAGCAACACCTATCACTGGTTACAGTGGTCTTGGGTTACAATTCCACCTCAGCAATCAATAGGCAGCAGTGTGGACCCTGGTCCTACCCCAGTGTTGGTGCTGGTCTAGGGCTATGGGCTCAGGGGTATAGCACTGTTTGGCAGCACTGGTGGCCTGCTCAATCCACAAATACTCAGCCCAGAGGCAGGCTGAGTCCTGCAGTACCTGACCAAAGGCTGCTAACTGTGGACAAGGCATCCAGCCCTACACTAGGCAGTGGTTTGTAGGGATGGACTGTTCTTCCTAGATATCTTCTGGTTCCTTCTGAAAAACACACCAACAGTGTATCTGGGACAAACCTGGGCTTGGATTGCCCTCTTGTACTGAAATGGTGGCAATTGGCAATAGGAGACTCCTAGCAAATCTGGTGCCATTTAGTACTGAAATAGTGGAAGTGACTGCAGACAGGCTAAGATAAGCAGCAGGTTTAGAATTTCTGGAAAATAGACACAAAGGCAGACTAAGGAAAACTGGGATAAATATCTAATTCTTCAATGTCTTGATGACATCACATGCCAAGCATAAAGAGCTGTCAGGAAATCATGACCTCACCGAATTAGGTGAGAAAATATGAAGAAACATTTCAGTTCTCTAACAGAGAAATTCAACCAGGAGATGAAAGCTATTAAAAATCAAATTCTTAAGCTGAAAAGTACACTAATTTTAAAATGAAAAATGTGATAGAAGACATCAATTGTAGGACAGCTCACACAGAAAAATTAGTGAGCGTGAAGAGACACTATCTGAAAGTATACAGTTGGAGAAGAAAAAAGAAAAAAAGGAAAAGGAACAAAAATACTTATGGAAATTTTGAGATTGTATTAAAAAATATTCATGTTACTTGGGATCAAGAAGGACTGGACAATGCCAAAGAAGTAGAAACATGTTAAAAAAAATATAGAAAACTTCCCAAACCTAGAGAAAGATAGAAATATATAGGCACAGGAAGGTCAAAAATCACCAAATTTAATTAAACCAAATTTATACCAAGATATTTTATAATCAGGCTGTCAAAAAAAAAAAAAAAAAAGAAGATTCTCAAGTCTGCAAGAAAAAGAAACAGCACAAAAGGTATACCAATTTGCCTAACAACAGACTTCACAGCAGAAACTTTACCAGCAGGAGAGTGATATGAGATTATCACAGTACTGAAAGACAAAAATTGAATCAAGGATACTGTATGCAGCAAAGCTATCCTTTACAAATGCAGAGAGTAATACAATCCCAGACAAACAAAAGCTGAGAGAATCTATCTCTATCAGGTCTATTCTATAGGAAATGTTGAAGAACGTTCTTCAAACTGAGAGAGATATTAATAAGAATATTGGACTGCATAAGCATGCAAACAAATTCAGAATGCTTTAATATTGCAATCATGGATCATTCATATGTTTAGTGTGAAGATTAAAAACAAAACAATTAAAATAATAACTATTTTAACCTATTAAGAGGCAACATAGAAAGATATAAAATGGATATACAAAATTCAAAATGCAGGGAACAATGAAGGACACTTGTAGAATTTTCTTATTAGTATATTTTCTCTTGTCCTTTCTGTTCTTATCTTTACAATCATTAAGTTGCTATCATTTAAAAATAGCTTTTTCATAAACCAAAAGATAGTTTTGTAAGCCTCATGGTAACCACAATACAAAAATCTATAATGGACAAACCAAAATAATAAGGAATCAAAACATGACTCGAGTAAATCGCTTAACCATAAAGGAAGACTGCAAGAAAGGAAAAAAGAAGGGAATTATAACAAAACTAGAAAGAAAGTTTTCATAATAAGACCTTTTCAATAATTTCCTTTAATGATGAATGAATTAAATTCTCCAATTAAAAGACACAGAGTGAGTGAGTGGATTGAAAAAAATAAGGCCCAACAAATATGTTGCTAATAAGCAACTCACTTCATCTCTAAGGACACACACACTGAAAAAGAAGGGCTAGAATAAGATATTCCATACAAATTGAATCTAAAAGAAAGCAGGAATAGCCACACTTGTATTAGACAAAATATACCTTCAATCAAAGAGACAAGGAAGGTTATTATATAATTATAAAGGAAGAGGAGGAAATAACAATTCTAAACACAGCACCAAAATATATAAAGCAAATATTAACAGATCTAAAGGGAGAGAAAGACTCCTGTACAATAACAATTAGAGACTTTAGCACCTCACTCTCAGCAATAGATAGACCATCAATACAGAATAATCAACAAAGAAACAGCAGAGCTAAATTGCACCCTAAACCAAATAAACCTAACTGACATCTACAGGACATTCCATCCAACAGCTGCTGAATACACATTTTTTCTCATTAGCACACAGAACATTCTCCAGGAGAGATCATACACTAGACCAAAAAACACATCACAACAAATTAAAAAAGAAAACCCTGAAATCTTATTGAGTATCTTTTCTAACCGCAATGCAAAGAAATTAGTAACAAGAAAAACTCTGGCAACTATACAAACACATGGAAATTAAACAATTTATTCCTGAACAATCAATGGATTAAGGAAGAAATCACCTACAGGATATAGCAAAAGCAGTACTAAGAAGGAAGGGTATAGCAGCCAATGCCCACATCACAAAAAAGAGGTAAACAACCTATCACTGCATCTCAAGGAAGTAGGTAAAACAAGAGCAAATCAAACCCCAAATAAATGAAAGGAAGTAAAGACCAGAGTAGAAATAAATGAATGAAATAGATACTAATAAAAATACAACAAAGGGCTGGTTCTCTGAAAAAGATAAACAAAATACACAAGCCTTTAACTACAAGAAGAGAAGGCTCAAAGTAGGGGAGGCATAACAAATTCAGACACCATAGAAATGGACACATTCCTACACACAAACAACTTACCAAGACTGAACCATGAAGAAATAGGAATCCCAAGTGATTATTAACAAGTAACCAGAATGTAATCAGTAATAAAAAGGCTCCTATCAATGAAAAGCCCAGAACCAGATGAATTCTACCAAACATTCAAAAAGGTAATAACAATTTTCCTTAACTATTAAGTCCCAAGTTTGCAAATTTGTGAATATTTCAACAAAATTAATAAAGGTGCATTAAAATCAGTTGGAAACCATAATTTAAACCTTACATATCATATTTATGTATTTTTTTCAAATGCTCTAAGTATTTACCTATTACTTTTCCTCCAGAGAATAGACCTCTAAAAACAATTATTTCAAAGTTACCATAACTCAATTTGACTTTTTGTAGGTGTTCCACATCTGGGACAATGGGACAAAATGGGTTAAATTATTCCAGGAAGAGGAAGGAACACACAAACACACTCCATGAAACCACCATTACTCAAATAATAAAACCACATGAGGAACACAATAACTAACACACACACACACACACACACACACACAAATCAAGGAGGAAATCCTTGATGTGCATAGATGCAAAAATGAAGAAAACATTATCAAAATTAAATGAATAGCACATAAAAAGACAATTACCATGAATAGTGGGATTCAACCCAGGGATGTAATGATGGTACAATACATGAAAATCAATAAACATGGTATACTGTATCAACAGAATGAAGGATAAAAAATAATAGTAAGGGACTAATAATAATAATAATCCTAGTAAGGGAATTTGATAAAATGCAAAATTCCTTCATGATAAAAATACAGAATGAATTAGGCATAGAAGTTACTTATCTCAACATAATAAGGGCCATTTATAATAAGCCAGCAGTTAATATTATACTGAATGGGGAAAAGCTGACAGCTAAAATAGGGAACAAAACAAAGATGCCTACTTTTAGCAACTTTTATGAAGCATAGTTCTGGAAGTCCCAGCCAGAGCAACAGGGCAAGAGAAATAAATAACGGGAAACCAAATTGAAAAGGTACCACATGCACCTCAGATATAGATTAATGTCCAAGATATAAAAAACTCAAAAAACTCAACATCAAAAAAAAAAAAAAAAGCCCAATTAATAAATGGGCTAAGACTGAACAGACATTGCTGGTGGGACTGCAAATTAGTGCAACCACTATGGAAAACAGTATGGGGAGATTCCTCATAAAACTTGGAATGGAATCACCATTTGACCCAGGTATCCTAGTACTTGGTTTATACCCAAAGAACTTAAAATAGTATTCTACAGTGATGCAGCCACATCAATGTTTATAGCACCTCAGTTCACAATAGCCAGATTATAGAACCAACCTAGATGCCCTTCAACAGATGAATGGATAAAGAAAAAGTAATATATATACACAATGGAACATTACTCAGTCTTAAAGAAGAAATTATGGCATTTATGGGTGAATGGATGGGGCTAGAGAATATCATGCTAAGTGAAATAAGCCAATCCCAAAGAACCAAAGGCTGAATGTTTTCTCTGACATGTGGATGCTAATTCAAAATAAGGGAGGCACTAGGGAATACAAGTACTTTGGACTAGGAGTGAAGAGGGAGAGGATATCAGGGTAGGAATATTATGCTAAATGAAATGAGCCAAACCCACAGAACCAACGGCCAAATGTTTTCTCTGATATGTGGATGCTAATTCACACTAAGGGGTGGGTGTGGGTGGGTGGAGAATAGTGGTATTTTGGACTAAATAGAGGGGAGTGAAGGGAGGATAGGGGGCATGGAGGTAGGTATGATAGCAGAATGAACTAGACATTATTTTCCTACATGCTAATATGACTACACAACCAGTATAATTCCACATCATGTACAAATACAAGAATGAGAAGTTATACTCCATTTATGTATGATGTGTCAAAAATGCATTCTACTGTCATGTATAACTAATTAGAACAAATTAAAAAAAAAGAAAGAAAGAAAAGTGTTGAAAAGAAAGACTGTTGGACATAGGTAATATTGAACATCAAATCTCGTCAACTATTTTGACCACCTTAGCAGAGATGTTTCCTTCAATTGTTAAGATTTCTTTTTAATTTTTTCTGAGAGAGAGAGAGAGAGAGAGAGAGAGAGAGAGAGAGAGAATGAATGGAAGAGAGACACTGACTTCTTGCATGCTGACGGAGTCAGGGACACAAATACATACACATATTTATTTTTCTATCTTTTTTTGCATTTTTAAAATGTAGCTATTTTTTTCTGTGCCTTGTCTTTTTGAGGGTTTGGGTTTTTTGGATTTTGTTTTGTTTTGGTTTAGTATTATTTTCATTTGTTCTGTTTCATTTCTCTTGTTCCTCTCTCTTCTCTTGCTAATGACCAAATTATATAGTTCTCAACCTCTCTTCAAATACTTTGTTTCTTCTATTTTTGCCCTCCTTCTATATAAACATCATCTGCTACACCTCTTCTGTATTCTCTCTGTTCACTTTTTTAAATTGTAAACTCTTTATAACTCCCTAACATACCTTTCCCCCTAATTAACTGTACTTTTTCCATCTTTCAAAATTAACTGGGTTATATAACTCCTGCATTCATTACTGATACATTCATTACTGCTGTGGATGATATACTGAACACCTGCTGTTTGCTTTAAGACAGATATAGTTCATGGATATTGTTTTTACTATTGCTAAACCCACCATTACGGTTTTTTGATGGTAATTAATGTTGAAGATGTGGTAGTAGGATCTGGGTATTTACTTTAATGCTGTGTACTATATGGTTGCTACTATTGATTATTTTGACCCATTCTGTGAGGTTCTGGGAACCCACAAGAAAACTAAAAGTTCACAGGTTAGAGAGACTGCTGCTGAACTAAACTCAACCAAAAGAGAGTGCACCTTGCTCCACATATAAACTAATGACACTCAATCTTCAGCTATACTTAATACAAAGAATAGAAGAGACCAAAACTAAAACTAATGATAAGACTATGTAATTCCCACCCCATTCAAGTTGGGATGATCATAAACATACCAGACAATAAAGCACACACCTGCTGTTGAATGCCTGATCTAGTTCACAGTTTTTTTTTTTTGTTTGTTTTATTTTCGTTTTACTGGTACTATTGCTTAAAGGCCAACCCCATTACTCCTATTAGGTGATAAATTGCATCATGGACATCAAAGCAGATACCAGGCATTTAACATAAAGCTATAAGTTTGTTGCTGACATTAGTGCCACTCCCTGCTGCCCCCTGCCTCTAAGAGGGGCTGGAGAGAGATAAGGACATTTCAAGATCACAGTGATCCTGCACCAAGAGATACATCTCAACTGGGCAATAGTGAATCTCACTTCATACACCATCTACTCCATCTGAGCCCTGATGTTTTCCAACTCAAAGAATTGAGGAGACAAAAGCCTCAAAGCAATGACAAGGATTCAGGAGGAACAGGCAGAGAGGGACCTCTGGTCCCACCATTTGGCATGTACTCATACATCAAAAACAGAAGAAGTCCTAGAATAAATAAGATAGTTATACACAAAAGGGCAAAAATTGATGTGCAAGTCCAAGTCCAAGATCTCTAAAAACGTGAGGAAACAGGAAAATAACACCCCCTTCCACCCAAATCCATAATCCCCCAACAAAGGATCCCACAGACAGTGAGGTTGGATGAAAGCCCAGAGAGAGATTATACAAAACTGATTATTAAAATGTTCCATGCACTGAAAGAAAGCTAAGAAGGAATTAAGAGAGCAGTTACAGAAGATGAACGCCATTTTAATAAAGAAATAGGAATAGTGAAAAGAAAACAGGTACAGTTCCTAGAAATGAAAGGCATAATCAAATGAAAAACTCACTTGAAGGCAACACTAACAGACTGGAATTTGTAGAGAACTTCAGAACCTCAGCCCTTGAAGACAGAACTTCAGTCATTGAAGACAGGGATTATGATCTTGAATACATAGAATTCAATAGAGAGAGAGAAAAAAATCACAGAACATAACCAGAATATTCAAGAACATTAAAACACCAAACTTGAGGATCACTGGGATAGAAGAGAACATGGAGATAGAGACTAAAGGTATAAGAACATTTTCAATGAGATAGTTACATAAAACTTTTCCCATATTAGAAATTAGATAGACATCCCATACAGGAGGCTTATAGGCAATTCAAGTGTAAAGCTGGCCAAGGCATATCATAATCAAAATGCCTAACATAGAATATATGGAAAGAATATTAAAAGCTGCAAGAGAGAACCATCAGATCATATTTAGAGGCAAACCAATAAGGCTCACTTCTGATTTCTCAGTTCAGACTCTAAAATCAAGGAAGGTCTGGAACGAGATATTCTAAGCCCTAAAAGAAAACAACTGCTAGCCGAAGTTACTATATCCAGCAAAGCTCAGTTTCAAATTTGAGGGAGAAATAAAAAGTTTTTTCATGACAAGAAAAAACTAAAAGAATTCATGAGCACCAGGCCAATACTCAAAGACACAGATAAACTGCATACATAAGAACTAAGGAAAAATTCCCAAAGCTCTCAAACAGAGAAAGTTCAACAGAAGGATAATCCACTAAATGAGAATCAAGACAGGATAAAATAGAGCAAAAAACAAAATGGTGGGAGGGGGTGTGGGGGCAGGAAAGATGGTAGAATGAGATGGACATCATTACCCTAGGTATACGTATGACTGCACATGTGGTTTGACTGCTACATTGTGAACAATCAGAGAAATTAAAAGTTGTGCTGCAATTGTGTACAATGAATCAAAATGCATTCTGCTGTCACATATACCTAATTAAAATAAATAAATTAATTAAAAATCGCAAGAAACCCCAAACATATATCCATAATGATGCTGAACGTTAACGGTGGTTTCAACTCCCCAATTAGAAGACACAAACTAGAAAAGTGCATCAAAAAACAACATCCAACTATATGCTGTTACCAAGGGACTCTTCTTATAGCAAAGACATCCACAGGCTACAGGTATAAAAAAAAAAAAAAAAAAAAAAAAAAAAAAAAAAA
>NW_025999998.1:18898850-18902974 GCF_001458135.2 Marmota marmota marmota | reverse complement strand
GTATAAAAAAAAAAAAAAAAAAAAAAAAAGAAAACAAATTCCATGCTTATAGACCATGAAAACAATCAGGAATAGCTATTCTAATGTCTGACAAAGCAGATTTCAAGCAAGTATCAATCAAAGGAGGCCAAAAAAAAAAAAAAAAGGCCAATACATCCTACTAAAAGGAATAATTCAACAATGAGGTTTAACAATGGTAAACATTTATGCCTCAAATTTCAGTGCACCCAATTACATGGTAAAAATACTGCATGACATTAAATCCCCATAGACACCAACACAATAATGCAGGGTGATTTCATTACACCCTTATCATCAATAGACAGGTTATCAAAACAGAATCAATAAAGCTCTCTCCAACCTAACAGTATAAATCAAATGACATCTACAGAATATGACACCTCAAAACAGAAGAATTTACTTGTTCTCAGGTGTGCATGACACTTTTTCCAAAACAGATCATATACCAGGCCATCAAGTAAATATTAGCCAATACAAAAAGAAATCTATATAATCCTATGTAAATCTGTATAATCCTCCCTATCATCTAATGGAGTGAACCCAGAAATCAACAGCAAGGAAAATAATAAAAACCACATAAACATGTGAAAATTGAATAATAATCTTGTATATGAAGAATGGATCAAAGACGAAATGAGAATAGAAATCAAGAAATTCTTAGAAAAAAATAAGAACAGAGATAAAACATATCAAAATCAATATGAAAGAAGTTTGAAGACAAAAACTTATAGCATGGAGTGCCTACATTAAAAAATTAGAGAGAAACCCAAATACATAAGCTTATACTCCTCCGTCTCAAGCCCTTAGGAAAAGAAGAACAAACTAATTCCCAAACCAGTAGAGGATAAGAAATAATTAAAATCAGAGCCAAAAATCAATGCAATTGAGAATAAGAATATAATACACAAGAGCAATGCAACGAAGAGTTGGATAAATAAGATTGATAAATCCTTAGCCAAAGTAAACAAAGTAAAGAGGTAAGAAGTTCCAAATCAACAAGTTCAAAGATGAAACAGAAGATATCACCACAAACCCTACTGAAATCCAGAGGTTTATGTATTGATTATATATGCAAAAATCTTTAATAAAATAGAATGGAAGAAAATCTTGTATAGGTACTACTCTGATAGATGATCAATATCCAAAATATACAAAGATCTCAAAAAACTTACATACACACACACATACACACACAGAACTTCAAAACAAAACAAACAACAACAACAACAACAAAACCCCCAAATAACCCAATCAACAAATGGGCAAAAGAACTAAAGAGAAACTTCTCAAAAGAAGAAACAAACTCCATTCAAAAACACATTAAAAAGATAATACACCATGATCAAGTGGGTTTCATTCCTGGGATACAAGATTGATTTGACAAATCAATAAATGTAATTCACCACTTAAAGAGGATTAAGGATAAGAAACACATGATTATCTCAACAGATGCAGAGAAGGCCTTTGATTAATCCTAGCATCTATTCATGTCAAAAATGCTGGAGAAGCTAGGGATCAGAGGACCTACCTCAACATTGTAAAGGGTATTTTTGACAAACCCAAAGCCAACATCAGACTGAATATAGAGAAACTAAAAAAATTTCCTCTAAGATCAGAAATAAAACAAAGCTGTTCATTCTTACCACTCCTAGTACTTGAAACATTAGCCAGGGAGATAAGGCAAAAAAAGGAAATCAAAGAGATATAAATAGGAAAAGAGGTCAAACTATCTCTGTTTGCTGACAATATGATCCTGTATCTAGAAGACCCAGAAAATGACACTAGACGACTTCTAGAGGTTATAATAATTTAGCAAAGTAGCAGGATATAAGGTCAACACCCATAAGTCATTAGGTTTCTTATACTCCAACAGCCAAATCAACGTTTCCTGAAGAAATCAGGAAAACCATTCCATTCACAATAACCTGAAAAAAATAAAATACTTGGGAATTAATCTAAGGTAAAAGAGCTTTACATTGAAAATTATAGAACACTGGAGAAAGAAACTGAAGAAGACCTGAAAAGATGAAAATACATCCATATTCTTGGGTAGGCAGAATTAATATTATCAAAATGTCCATACTACCAAAAGCAATATACAGACTCAATGCAATCCCCATCAAAATACCAATGACATTCTTCACAGGATTAAGAAAAACAATTCTTAAATTCATTTGGAAGAATAAGAGACCCAGAATAACCAAAGCCATTCTAAGCAAGAAAAAGGAAAGCAAGAGGCATCACAATACCTGTTCTGAAACTATACTATGGAGCTATATTAACAAAAACAGCATGGAGTGATGTGATTATAAACATGAAGATGAAAGGAACAGAACAGAAGACACAGATAAATCCTAAATTCCTACAGCCATCTGATATTTAAAAACTCTGATATTTAATAAAGGTACAAAAACATATTTTGGAGAAAAGGCACGCCTTTTAAACAAGTGATGCTGGAAAAACAGGACAGCTAGATGTAGAAAAATGAAACTAGACCTTTATCTCTCACCATGAATAAAACTCAAATTGAAATGGATCAAAGATTTAGAAATTAGGACTTTAGGACTTCTAGAAGAAAACACAGGGTTAATACTCCATCATATAGGTGTTGGCACAGATCTCCTTAACAAACCCCCAACATGCAAGAAATAAAACTGAGAATCAATAAGTGGGATGCCATCAAACTACAAAGCTTCTGCATAGCAAAGGAGATAATTAAGAGCATGAAAAGAGGACTTACAGAATGAACAAAAATCTTGGCTAGCTACCCCTATGATAGGTGATTAATGTCCAGAATATACTAAAAAATATTTCAAAAAACTTAATACCAAATATCAAATAACCCAATCAATAAATGGGCAAAATAAGTAAGGAGAAACTTCTCAATGGTCAAAAAATATATTTAAAAAATGTCCAACATCTCTAGCAATCAGGGAAATGCAAATCAAATCTACACCAAGACCTCATCTCACTTCAGTCAGAATGGCAACAATCGAGAATATGAACAGTAATAAATGCTGACAAGGTTGTGGTGGAAAAAGAAACACTTGTACATCATTGATGGGATTGCAGATTAGTATAGTCATTCTGGAAAGCAATATGAAGGTTCCTCCCAAAACTCCTTGATATTTCTCCAAAAGACCTAAAATCAGCATACTATAACAATATTGCTATGTCATTGTTTTTAGCAGCACAATTCAGAATAGTTAAATTATGGAATCAACCCAGATGCCAGTTCATAGTTGAACAGATAAAGAAATTGTGTTATGAGAGATCCAATATGGCTGCGGGCGCGGAGAGATCAAGTCTCTGACCTCTCCAGCTGCGCGGGCATAGGGAGTCGTAAATTGTCTAAATGCTGTTTGCTCAGGATCACTAGGCAATGCTGAGCTGACGTGGATCTGGGACGAACAGTCTGGGCCCCTCAGAACACACACACAACGAGCCCGGATCGGCTGCATTCAAGTTCGCCTGCTTCTCGTGACTCAGCACTAACGATCCCGCTGAAATAACTGGTCGGCCCGTCTGAACATACAGAGGTAAAAGCCAACCGAGCCTTCATAGGCAGTGGCCACAGGACTGAAACAGGGCTTGGGGAAGTCAGTCAGGACTCACCCGTTACATTGGTCACCCGGCAAAGGGAACGAATGGTCACAATTTGCACGGGATACCACCTTGGCAGAGAACTGACGTCACAGGCGGAGGAGATAACTTCATTGAAACCAGCGCGACAGGTGTGTAATCCCCTAGCTATCTCTCTCCACACAGTGGGGAAACCTTAAGAGCCCCTCCCAGCTCTCCTGTAAGGGCCCCTCCTAGCTCTCCTGTGAGCTCCATAGCCAGACCGAGGGAATCAGGAGTGGCGTGGGACTCGCGGCGCGGAACTGCTGGCTACCGCTCCCACCAGTGCTGACCACTGAGGTCTCTTGCACCAGCTACCGGGGGCGTGGCTACTGGAAGGCAAGCAAATTCGCTGGGGGTTCTCAGCCCCAAGCTCTACAAACTTAGGGTCTGAGGGAGGCAAACAGGGAGAGTGTGCCCAGGCATTCATGAAAACAGGGCTCCCAGGAGCAGCAGACCTGGCGTGTAACCAGTATTGTGGT
>NW_025999998.1:18861093-18893057 GCF_001458135.2 Marmota marmota marmota | reverse complement strand
TTCCCTGAAGACCTTAAAAGAGCGTACTACAGGGATACTGCCACATCGATGTTCATAGCAGCACAATTCACAATTGCTAGACTGTGGAACCAACCCAGATGCCCTTCAATAGATGAATGGATAAAAAAAATGTGGCATTTATACACGATGGAGTATTACGCAGCACTAAAAAATGACAAAATCATGGAATTTGCAGGGAAATGGATGGCACTAGAGCAGATTATGCTTAGTGAAGCTAGCCAATCCCTAAAAAACAAATACCAAATGTCTTCTTTGATATAATGAGAGCAACTAAGAACAGAGCAGGGAGGAAGAGCAGGAAGAAAAGATTAACATTAAACAGAGACATGAGGTGGGAGGGAAAGGGAGAGAAAAGGGAAATTGCATGGTAATGGAGGGAGACCCTCATTGTTATACAAAATTACATATAAGAGGTTGTGAGGGGAATGGGAAAATAAACAAGGAGAGAAATGAATTACAGTAGATGGGGTAGAGAGAGAAGATGGGAGGGGAGGGGAAGGGGGATAGTAGAGGATAGAAAAGGTAGCAGAATACAACAGTTACTAATAGGGCATTATGTAAAAATGTGGATGTGTAACCGATGTGATTCTGCAATCTGTATTTGGGGTAAAATTGGGAGTTCATAACCAACTTGAATCTAATGCATGAAATATGGTATGTCAAGAGCTTTGTAATGTTTTGAACAACCAATAAAAAAAAAGAAAGAAAAAAAAAGAAATTGTGTTACATATATATATAATGGAGTTCTACTCACGACATAAAAAGAATGACATTATGGGATGTGCCAGTAAATGGAGAATATGCTAAGTGAAATAAGAGAAACTCAAATACTCAAAAGTTGAATGTTTTTTTCCCCATATGTGGAAGCTATAATAAAATAAAGGAAAGGGGTAGGAAAGGATAGGATAGCATAAAGAACAATTCAAAAATAAATTAATGGATGAGGAAAAAGAAGTTTAGTAGATGAAAGGACGGGGAATGGAAGAGGAGCGGGAGGATGGGAAGGTAAAATGTGGGAGGTTGAAGCAGGGAGATCATGAACTAAAAACAATTTCCATGCCTGTATGAGTTTGTTGGTACGAACCCAACTACTACATATAAAGCTTTAATTTAAAAAAAGAAGTCTGCCCACACCAACCAGTTCACAGGGATCCAAGATCTCAACTACCATGGGAGGTCAAGCCCAGTGGCCCAGATCCACCCACACCAGCCTCTGCAGGACCCAGGGGCACAGCAGGCCAGGTCCACCCATTCCCGATGGGGCAGACACTAGCCAGAGCCTAGCCTCTGGTGCAGGACCACCGCTTCTGACTAGTACACTAGAGAGCCGAGATCCAGCCCAGACAGCTCACAACAGCCCACAAGGGATCAAGAATTTCAGTAGCCCGATTCACCCCTCCCCCCATGGGGCAGACACTGCCAGAGCCTAGTGTTTGGCGCAGGACTGCCCCTTCCTACCAGAAGATTACAGTGGGAGGTCAAACCCAGCGGCCCAGATCCACCCACTCCAAATTATGCAGGTCCAGACTCAAGATACAGTAGCATCCATTGAGGGACACCAGCAGGGTCTGGAAGCCCAACATCAAGGTGAGGTACAGATAATCTGCACTCGTACTATAAGAATATAGGGAAGAAACTGTAATATCTCAGATCCACACTGCAAGAAAGGAAGACACATAAACAACATGAAAAAAAAAAAAGGGAGGAAAGTTCCCCAAACAAACCAGGACACTATAATAACAGAATCTATGGAGAGTGAAAATTGATGAAATAGATAAAGATGTGAATTATCTGTAAATTAAAGAATGACCTAAATGAGCAAATATAAGCAAAAATTGATCACTCCAACAATGAGATAGCAAAAGATTACTTCAAGAGAAAGATAGAGACTCTAAAAAAAAAAAAAAACAAACCCAAAACCCAAAAAACAACAGTCAGAAATCCTTGAAATGATACAATAAATCAAATTAAAAACTCAATAGAAAGCATAACCAACAGACTAGATCACTTGGAAGAAAAACGTCAGATAATGAAGACAAAATATACAATCTGGAAAATAAAGTTGATCACACAGTGAAGAAAGTTAGAAACCATAAACAAAACATCCAAGAATTATGGGACAGCATCAAAAGACCAAATCTATGATTTATTGAAATAGAGGAAGGCACAGAGTTTCAAACCAAAGGAGTGCACAATTTCTTCAATGAGATAACATCAGAAAATTTTCCCAGCATGAAGAACGAATTGGAAAACCAAATACAAGAAGCTTACAGGATACCAAATGTATAAAATTACAACAGATCTACACCAAGGCACATTATAATGAAAATGCCTAGCATACAGAATAAGGATAGAATCTTAAAAGCTGCAAGAGAGAGGAATCAGATCACATATAGAGGAACATCAATTTGTATCTCAGCAGATTTTTCAACCTAGACCCTCAAAGCCAGGAGATCCTGGAACAACATATACCAAGCTCTGAAAGAAAATGGTTGCCAACCTAGAATCTTATATCCAGCAAAACTAAGCTTTAGATATGATGATGAAATAAAAACCTTCCACGATAAACAAAAGTTAAAAGAATTTACAATGAGAAAGCTTGCACTACAGAACATCCTCAGCAAAATATCACAAGAAGAGGAAATTAAAAACAATGATGAAAATTAGCAGAGGGAGGGATTACACTAAAGGAAAATCTAATTAGAGGAGAAACCAAGTTACCTTAAATACCAAAAATAAACAAAAATGGCTGGGAATGCAAATCATGTCTCAGTAATAACCCTGAATGTGAATGGCCTAAACTCACCTAAACTCACCAATCAAAAGACATAGACTAGCAGATTGGACAAAAAAAGAAAAAAAAAAAAAACCAACAATATGCTGCATCTAGGAGACTCATCTCATAGGAAAAGACATCCACAGACTGAAGGTAAAGGGTTGGAAAAAATCATACCATTCACATGGACTGTGGAAGCAAGGAGGGGTTTCCACCCTCATATCAAATAAAGTCAAACTAAAGTCAATCAAAAAGGATAAGGAAGGATACTACATACTGCTCAAGGAAACCATACACCAACAAGACTTAACAATTATAAATATGTATGCCCCAAACAATGGAGCAGCTACGTTCATCAAACAAACCCTTCTCAAATTCAAGAGTCAAATAGACCACAATACGATAATTTTGGGTGACTTTAACACACCTCTTTCATCACTAGATAGATCTTCCAAACAAAAGCTGAACAAAGAAACTATAGAACTCAATAATATAATCAATAACTTAGACTTAACTGACATATATAGAATATTCTAACCTTCAACAAGAGAATATACTTTCTTCTCAGCAGCACATAGATCCTTCTCCAAAATAGATCATATACTCTGCCACAAAGCAACTCTTAGCAAATATAAAAAAGTAGAGATACTAACCTGCATCCTGTCAGATCATAATGGAATGAAATTAGAAATCAATGATAAAATAATAAAATCCACTCCAACACCTGGAGACTGAATAATATGCTACTGAATGAACAATGGGTTACAGAAGACATCAAGGAGGAGATTAAAAGGTTTTTAGAGGTGAATGAGAAAATAGATACAACATATCGAAATCTCTAGGACACTATGAAAGCAGTTCTAAGAGGAAAGTTCATTGAATGGAGTTCATTCCTTAAAAGAAGAAAAAGTCAATAAATAAATGACTTAACACTACACCTCAAAGCCCTAGAAAAAGAAGAAAAAATCAACACCAAAAGCAGCAGAAGACAGGAAATAATTAAAATCATAGCTGAAATCAATGAAATTGAAACAAAAAACAATTAAAGAAATTGACAAAAAGAAAATGTTGGTTCTTTGAAAAAAATACATAAAATCAACAGACCATTAGCCATGCTAAAAAGAGAAGGAGAGTGAAAGCTCAAACCACTAACATACATGATTAAAAAGGAAATATCACAACAGACACTATAGAAATACAGAAGATAATTAGAAATTATTTTGAAAACATATACTCCAATAAAACAGAAAAATCAAAGGCTTTGACAAATTTCTAGAGTCATATAATTTGTCCAAATTGAATCAGGATGATATAAATAATTTAAACAGATCAATTTCAAGTGACGAAATAGCAGATGCCATCAAAAAGTCTACCATCCAAGAAAAGTTCAGGACCGAATGGATACACAGCCGAGTTTTACAAGACCTTTAAACAAGAACTAATACCAATACTCTCCAATTTATTTCAGGAAATCGAAAAAGAGGGAGCACTTCCAAACTCATTCTTTGAGGCCAGTATCACTCTGATGCCAAAACCAGGCAAAGACACATTAAAAAAAAAAGAAAACTTCAGACCAATATCTCTAATGAACATAGATGCAAAAATTCTCAATAAAGTTCTGGCAAATCGAATACAAAAACATATCAAAAAGATCAAGTGGGATTCATCCCAGAGATGCAAGGTTGGTTCAACATATGTAAATCAAAAAGTATAATTCATCACATCAATAGACTTAAAGAAGCACCCCTTTATGTTCAAAACAATAGAAAAACTCTCACTCAAATCTCAACTCAAAATGGATCAAGGACTTAGAAATACAACCAGAGACCCTGCATCTAATAGTAGAAAAAGTAGGTCCTAATCTCCATCATGTGAGATTAGGCACCAACATCCTTAATAAGACTCTTGTGGCACAAAAATTAAAATCAAGAATCAATATATGGGATGGACTCAAACTAGAAAGCTTCTTTTCAGCAAAAGAAACAATCTGTGAGGTGAATAGAGAGCCTACATCTTGGGAGCAAATCTTTACCCCTCACACATCAGATAGAGTACTAATCACTAGAGTATATAAAGAACTCAAAAAGCTAAACACCAAAAAAACCCCAAATAACCCAATCAATAAATGGGCCAAGGAACTGAAGAGACACTCTCAGAAGATGATGTACAATCAATCAACAAATACATGAAAAATGTTCATCATCACTAGCAATTAGAGAAATGCAAATCAAAATACTCTAAGATTTCATCTCACTCCAGTCAGAATGGCAGCTATTATGAAGACAATCAATAATAAGTGTTGGCAAGGATATGGGGGAAAAGGTACACTCATATAATGCTGGTGGGACTGCAAATTGGTGCAGCCAATATGGAAAGCAGTATGGAAATTTCTTGGAAAATTGGGAATGGAACCACCATTTGATCCAGCTGTCCCTCTCTTTGGTCTATACTCAAAGGACTTAAAAACAGCATATTACAGGGACACAGCCACATCAATGTTCATAGCTGCACAATTCACAATAGGTAAACTGTGAAACCAACCTAGATGCCCTGCAATAGATGAATGGATTAAAAAAAGTGGCATATATACACAATGGAATATTACTCAGCAATAAAAGAGAATAAAATCATGGCATTTGCAGGTAATTGGATGGAGTTAGAGAAGATAATGTTAAGTGAAGTTAGCCAATCCCAAAAAACCAAATGCTGAATGTTTTATTTGATATAAGGAGGTTGATTCATAGTGGGATAGGGAATGGGAGCATGGGAGGAACAGACGAACTCTAGATAGGGCAGAGGGGTTGTGGGGAAGGGTGGGGGCATGGGATTATTAATGATGGTGGAATGTGATGATCATTGCTATCCAATGTCCATGTATGAAGACAGGAATTGTATACTATGTATACAACCAGATATGAAAAATTGTGCTTTATATGTAATAAGAATTGTAATGCATTTTGCTGTCATATAAAATTTAAAAAATTTACATAAAAAAGAAGACACAAATAGCCAAAAAACTCATGAAAAAAGGTTCAATATCACTAATCAACAGGGAAACACTAGTAAAAACAATAATGAAATATCTCTTCATTCTCAATATGGTTATTATCAAAAAGACTGAATGTGACAAATGCTGGTGAAGATGTAGAGAAAAGGGAAATTGTACACTATTGGTGGGAATGTAATTTGGTACAGTCATTATGTAAAATAGCATGAAGTTTCCTCAATAAATTAAATATAGGGTCTACCATCTGATCCAGCAATACCACTTTTGGGTTTATATCCAAAGGAAAGGGAAATGAGGAAAATTAAAGGATCTTAAAGGAACAATGAAAATGTACATTTGTAGTTGGAATACTCTCCAGCTATTAAAGAAAATGAAATCCTGTTATTTGCAGCAACATGTGCGAAACTGTATAGAGTACTAAAGTGTAATAAGACAGACACAAAAAGTTAAGTACTGTATGATTTCATTCATATGGGGAACCTAAAAAATGTTGATCTAATAGAAATTAAGAATAGAATGGTGAATAGTAGAGGTGGGGAGGGATGGGGAAATGTTGATCCATGGGTACTAATCTACAGTTAGGAATGAAGCCTGGTATTTTACTGCTCAGTTGGGTGACCACAAATGGCAATAATGTACTGTAGATTCTAAAAGTCTGGAAAGAAGGATTGTGAGCATAAAAAATGATAAATGTTTGAGGACAGAAATATGTTTAACCTGATGTAAATATTGTACAGTGTACATATATGGAAAGTTACCATGGTAACTCAATAATATTTACAATTTTTGTTTTTATGAATCAGTTAAGATATAAATTAAAAAGCAAACAGAACTTCCTCAGAAAAGAAAAAAAAAACATTTGGCAGAGATGGTTGTGCCTCTTTACATTAAGAACCACCTAGTGGGAACAGCCCTAACATACCCGGAGAACTGAGAACTGAGTTCAGTAGCTTTCTATGAATGTTTCTGGAAGAGCAGAATTAAATTCTATGGGATAGAGTCACATGAGAACAGAAATTATAAGAATTTATCACAGAAAAATTGAAATAGGTGGTGATATTTTTCAGCAACATGAAAGATAGTAGCCTAAAAGTCATGCTGTTATCATGCTCCATTTTGTCTCCTTGTTCCAAGTGACACATATATTAAGGGTCCAGCTGCTTTACTCATATTTCTTTGTAATTCCCATTTTCTACTGTTCGTGTGCCAATGTTGTCTTATATACAATATCTAGTAAAATTAAACAGCACATGCTACCTGGTTTGTGCTTACTGGGGTGGGGTTTGGGATATCCCTCATTTGGGATCAGATGTGCCATTTACCAGCAATAGTCATGCCCAGCCAGGAGGCCAGGTATATGTACTGAATCCAGGCAGGAGGCCCAGTGATTAATAAAGGAGCCAGGTGCTCTTACTGTAAATTTCCTAACACATTAGGTATAATTTGGTGTCAAGAATAGTATCTAACTACAATCAATGAGGTTCACATAATCGGTTCATAGTCTTCATTTTCTTGACAGTGCACATTGTTATAAGTGCCATAATCCCTGAAGTATATATAGTGCTTGTCAGTTCACAACATTCCCATCTCTAGGAAACTAAGCTTGACTGACTTCCTTCAAGATTCTACCATCAAGAAGGAACAGAAACAGTATTCAAACTCAAATTTTCTGACTATAGATTTGGCTCTCTTTGCCCTGTGCCATGTTATAGCAGTGGCTTTCTTTGTTTTTGTTTTGTGGTTAAATCACATATGGTTGATTTTTCTACTGTTGTATATGGGGCTATACTTTCTCTGCTGGAACTGAGATTTTAACACTAGAATGAAATAATTTCTTCTGTTTTTGACATTTTAAAATATAGTATAGTTAGGATTTAAAAGACCATTTTGATTTGAGAAGCAAACAGGAGTGTTAAATTGAGTGGAAAATGTTTTGGGGAAATACTAATTACATTCTAAAAACTGTCAAAATACAAAAACAAAAATCCCAAACAAAATTTATCCTGTTTTTTTAAACTTACAGGTTTTAATGTGAAAAGCACCTAGCTAGTTTAAGTAAAAGATTCATTATACTTACCCTTGCATCCTCTGGGGTCTTGAAGTTAATTATTTTTCCAAACTCTTTGGCATGGAATACAGACTTCACCCGTTCCTATAAGCAGAATATGTAACTTTATTAAAAAGAAAATCCAGTTGTAAAAATACAAGAAAGAAATGCCAGACAAATTTATTACCCTATGTTTAAAGTGTCCATTTTACACAAATATGCACCTTTAAAAAGCCAAGAATGGATAACAAAGAAGAATCAAAGCAAACAGAAAAAAGGCTACATTCTCACATATCACTAAACCCAAGTTAAAAGGCTTATGGTGAGATTTCAATTGCTAAGGACATAAAAGGATGAGAAGGATGTCTATTATTTTTTCTTTTCAAATAATTCCTCATTTCTTGATATAAGGCTGTGCAACCTTGATTGAGTCCAGTTCAAAAATAATACACACATATATATGCACACATACATATACATACAAGTTATATAGTATGTGCATGTGTGTATGTATGTATGTACCTGTGACATTTTAAACCGGTCATGAAATAGGAATGCAGTTTAGAATCAAAGAAATAAGGTTAGATCCTAGATTATAATTCTCTACTGTTCACAACTCTTTTGGTATTGTTTGCTATTTGTTGGGGGAAACTGTTTAATAGCAGATATTAACCATTTGAGGGATAACTAAGAAAAGTGGTACTACTAAGGACCAGGATGGGTATTGTTATAAAAGAAGATGGGAGGTTTTACTGGTTTAGCAATACCTTTAAGTAATTAAAAAATCCACACAAATATAGAACCCAGAAGAAATCAGTTTCTTCTATCTAAAACAGAATAGCAATTTGCTGACACAGGTCTCAAAAAAAAAAAAAGGTGAAAAAGGAAGAAAATAGGAAATATAGGGAACTGTTATCTTTGGAAAGGAAAATAAGAGGAAAAAAGGAAATAAGGGGAACTGTTATCTTTGGAAAGGGAAAAAGACAAGAAACAAAACCAGGAAAGCCATGGTTTAGAGCAGAGGCTAATAGCCACCATCCATTATTTCATATTTAGTTGGGGTTCTATTCCTGCTTATGAAATAAGTAACTAGGAATGCTGTTGTCAATATAATAGCACAGAAAATAGAACTTTTTTTCCCGTGGCCTCCCCGTATCCCCTTCTTCAATTAAAGCCCAACTATCAGTTTTAGGAAAACCACACCAAGACCACAAGAACATTTATAAAAGAGGAAGAAACATTACAAAAATAAAGGTAACTGTTACAATGTATATTTTCAGTTCCAAGTTTTTTGAAAAAAATGTATTCAATATACCTTTGCTTCAATACGCAATCTTCTCCCATGAACAATGAAAGGCTCTTTGGTAAATTCATCAAAACTATACTGCCACTCACATGTAAGTTGTCCAAATGCTCCCTTTGTTACAAACAATACACCACTAAGGGAGGAGAAAAGAGGGGGCAAAGGGAAGAAAGCAAAGAATCCACTTTAAAAACAGAGGCACTTATATCTAGTAACAGAATACACATTCTCTTCAAGTGCACATAAACCATTTCTCCAGATAAACTACATTCTGGGTCATAAAAATTTTTTAATGAATTTAAAAGAACAAAAACCATAAAAGTATATTTTCAGATCATAATGGAACTAAATTAGAAAAATATCAGGAAGAGCTCAAGAATATTTCCAAATGCCCATAAATTAAGACATTTCTAAAATAACCCATGGAATTTCAAAGGAAATTAGAAAATATTTTGAACAGAATGAAAATATAATACAAATTTTTTGGGATGCAACTAAAGTGTGCTTAGTAGGAAATTTAAAGTATAACAAGAAAAACTAATATATTTATAAAGATAAATACATGAGAAATAAAAAATATTAGAAATAGAAACCATTTATAGAACCAATTACCAGCCAATAGTTTGGAGAACTTTCATATAATTAGCATTTTAGAATAAATATTTTATTGTATTACTAAGACTCCTGTAATACATTTCCCAGCATATATCAGAAAGAGACTTTTCTAACTACGTTAAACAAAATTGACATGCTGAGAGGCATTGGGTTTTTCACAGGCAAAATCAAGCCCTATTATCAATTTTAGAAGGAAATTTCAAAAAAGCCATCATCTTGGGTTTCATTTTTTTGTAACAGGGATTGAACCCAGGGGCATTTAACAACTGAACCACATCCCCAGTCCTTTTTATTTTTGAGATAGGGTCTCACTAAGTAGCTTAGGGATTTGCTAGGTTGCTGAGGCTGGCTTTGAACTTATGATCTTCCTGCCTCAGCCTCCCCAGATGTTGGGATTACAGGCATGTGTCACCACATGCTTTTCATTTTAATCAATTTTTGTTTTCCTATTTTGGGAGAAGAAATTAAGAAATGAAAATGCATTTAATAATTCTATTTAATCCTTTCTTCTGCAATTTCTCTTTCTGGTTGAAATATCAATTTTAGGTGTAACCAGAGTTTTCTTTTAAATAACTATACTTTCAATTTAAGGGAACAAGTTAAAGAAATAGCTAGCTTCTGGTGGAAATGCAGAAGGAGAAAGCTAATCTGGCTTTATGTCTCTCACCTCAGTCTTCTGCCTCTCATCCTCTCTTTCACCATTCCTGGATTATAGTGGCTGTTGGCACAAACTTAGTAGTGTTTGAGTACATGGCCAGCTGTGTCTACAGGCTGTGTCACTGAGTATTTTTGAAAGAACCCTTCCACTGTCTATAGTTCTATCTGAAGATGTCACTGTTGCCAGGAGTATCCACATATAATGCTCTCTACTTCCATTTGTGTATAAAATTGTGTGACTGGGTCTCTATATTATAATGAATAGATACAATCACAGTACTATTGACTTTTATGGTAACCTGAAATTGTGTACTTCTTCAGAGGGAGGGAAGTTGATCTCTGAGAGGATAGCTTTATAAAATTTCTGCATACAATAAACTGATTGAAGCAAATCCTCTAGAATCTAATTTAAAGTTATGTGTGGCTATTTACCTGTATATATGCACAAATCTAAACAGGAATTTATGTAATGTCTTAGGAACCAGTCTTTTAGAGAAAGAGAACCAGAGTTAGCAGGACTACATGGAACAAAAGATGTATAACAAGTGACTGTTAGTTAACCCATTATCTAATTACAATGGAGAAAGAAAGCAAGTTACCTTCTAGTTATCATAAACAAATCTGTTTTATTGATCATGACATGGGTAAAATATTTGTATTTTGCGAATCTTCCATTTTCCATTACCTAAAAAAAAGTGAGAGTGAGAAAATTGATAATGTTCCATAATATGTTATGATCCTCTAAAAATCATTTCTCAATGGAGGAAATAATTAATATATAAAAAATACACATATCAGAAAATTCAAACATTCAAAAAATTATTGCTGCTTCCTTTTTAAAAGTATTTGCTACACTGCTTTAAGATTTCTTGAATGCAGCAATGCCAATCTTTAAATTGTAGATTTTAAAAAATATTGTTGTTTAAATTCAATCTAATGAGGTATTAAACTGTTGTCATTTTATCTCAGAAAATATATTAACATTAGATTACATTTGTATAGAACATGTATAAAACTCATAAATGCATGCATCATATAAATAACTATTGGCCCCCACTTTGTCTCTTCCCTGGAAATTTCACCTGCTCTATAAAGATACTTTTCTTTGCCAATCTTAGAACTCATTAAAAAATGAGGAGCAGAGTTTCTAGACAAATAGGAGCCCTGAGGCCTATTTAGACTATGTAACAATCTTTAAATTTATTTTCAAGACTACTGAAAGATTGTCTATGTATTGTCTGTTAACCATTATTTGCTCCAGAAAATATGAACATAACCATAAAAATAATTTTTAAATTTGTTTTCAATGTAATTGGCTCTGATAATAATTACTTCCTCTATTTAAAACATACAGCAGGCTAGACTGTTTCGAAAGGTAAGCAATGTTAATTGTGATCATGATCCCTCAAAAAAGGCATGTTAAGAATTTAGGCAAAATGTTAGAAGTCTTCAAGAAATTCAAAAAGAAGATACAAGAGTTTAAAAAATTGTGTTTCTTGAAGTTGTATCTTTAAAAAAAACTACAAATATTTAGCTTAGAAGCTAAGATGTTATTTCATAATTGTCTTGATATAAAAGGTGGATAGAATGGTTTCACTTTTAATGGAGACAGAAATAAAAAACTGAAACAGCGTGATGAGGCATGGTTTTTTATGTAATGTCTTAGGAACCAGTCTTTTAGAGCAAGAGGACCAAGTGGAATAAGTTTCTAACTTAGAAGATCACAAAAAATTGAGAAAAAGTATCTACAAATAGGTAAGGCAATTAAACACAAATATATCAGAAATTAAAAGGGACAGAGGCACAGATTTAGAAGAAATTAATAAGTATTATTAACTTACAAATTATGCAAATAAATGTGAAAAATCAGGTGAAATGGGTCACATTTCAAGAAGATATAAATTAAGAGAAAGAAGCCTCAATTAGAGAGGCAGGGAAGAACTTATTTGCAGATGACAGTATATCTAGGAAGCCAAATACATAAAACCCAGTAATCAATTTGGAAATAGAAGGAAAAAATTATTCTTGTAAGATAAAAAAGATATTTATATGTATGTTTTTACAAACAATGTGCATAAGTTATGATAGAAGGTATAATACTTTCCTAAGGGGGATAAATGAATTTTTTAAAATGAAAATCCATGCCTTATTCATAAATGTAAAAATTCATTATAATAAAGATATTATTTACCCCCTTTCACATTTATACATAACACATATATACTTTTTCAAAGTGGTCCCAAGATGGTAATTTTTGGAGGATGGGGTGGAGGTAGAGGAGGGAAGATAAGTGACTGGACAAAATCATAATAAAATTTATGTAGAAAGAAAAATATAACATCAATTAAATTATAAAAAAAGAGAGTGAGAACAATACCCTAACATCATTAATATAACTTGTACAGCTGCAGTAATGAAACAGCTTGGTGCTGGTGAAAGTTTACACTGACATAACCAATAAAAAAATACAAATTACAGAAACTGACCAATATGCATATAGGATTTATAAAAATCTTTTTATCTGAATATAGAAATTTGTGACAGCAAACGCCTTTCAAATTAGTGGGTAAGAGCATGCATTATCTAATAAATAGTTTTAGACAACTTGCTGGCTAAAACTGGACCTATTTTTCTATATACTAAATCCTGCATGGGTCAATCAGGCAAGTATACAGAGGTCTATAAAAATACTATGAAAGTAACATTTTAATAATCTCCCAGCAGGAAAATCCCAAATAAAACTAAGATCATGAAATTTAATAAAAAAACTTTAAGAACATATAAACACTACTGAATGGCAAAACAATAAGCAAATAAGCAAAGAAATAAAAGAACAGGAAAATTTGGGAAAATGTTTGTTAATACAGACAGGTATTTCATAATCTAGAGAAGTCTACTGATTTAAATAAACCTATGAGAGAAAAATGGTAAACCAAGAGTAAACTATCTAAAGGATATGAATAGGTAGTTCAGGAAAAAAACAAAAAACAAACAAACAAAAAAACACAACAAACTGACCAATAAGGAGACTTAACTCAAAAAAAAGAAAATACAAATCAATTACAAGTTAGCAATTCCACTGATAGGATTTATCTTAACCAACAAGTGCCAAAATATACATATAAGATCTTCATAGCAATGTTGTGTTACAAGCAAAAAAATCTAAATGTTCATTAATGAGGGACTCAATAAATAAATTATGGGGCAGCCATACAATGGGAAATGTCATAATAAAGTCATAATAAAAAGACAGATTTCTGTGTACAGATACAGAAAAAGTTAGAAGATATATTAAATGAAAAGAAATTATATTACTGAACTGATTTATGGAGGAAATCGGTAGGGAAATGCATAAACATTAGACATTTCTGAAAGAGTACACACTGATCTGTTAACAGTATTTATCTCTGGGCTTGTTAAAGGCAATGGTGAGGAGAGAGTGAAGTTTTTATTAATAATAAATATATAATCCTTTTATTATGATTGTTTGTATTGAAATTAAACTACAAAATATTTGTTCTCTTTTGTTCTACATGGTCACTTTTTAAAATCAAGACTATAAATGTTGCTTTCCTCAAAGACACCACTCCTGACAGAAGACTCTCTATCCCCTTAAAAGATTATAATCTTCAAATAACCCAAAAGCCCTTGTTTCACTTCAAGCACCTAGCTTCTATTTCAATATTATGTTAAGTTTGGGCACTGCAGTTGACCCTACCTTTTATCACTTTTCATTTTCAAATCAAATCTAAGTTGTGTCTACCAGCAATTAAACCAATTTCAATAGTTACAATAGCATCTGGCATTTTTTTTAAAAACCTAAAAAAATAATTCATGCAATGCTTTCTGGAATTCATCCAAAATCTTAAATACAACACTTAAAAAAATTAACAGATGTTATGATCATAGTAATGTGCTTTGAAACATAATAAACTGGACCTTTTGTTATTAGAGTTGATATATTTGAATAAACATCAAATATAACTCATTGCACGGCAAAATGTTGCTGAAGTCTCTATTACTTGTGTGAAAATACAGCAATAATGGCATTATAAGCAGAATCCAAGAATCTGAAACTAAATCCATAGACGCATGGGAAAGATTGTGATAGCTTATCAGCCAAATCCACCTTCTGTCACATGGTAAGGAGTATACAAATGTCACACTTTTGGTCACAAATTTTCTGCCTAATTATTTGACTTTATAAACACATTATATATGAAAGATCTATACTTTTCCAAACATCATTATATATTTTTGAACCCTCCCCCCCTGAGAATTTTAGAGGAGTGGTATTGTTCATCCAAAACAATCTTTTCATTTATATCAAGAAAATGAGAATCTGGTGTTTAATCAATCCATGTAAATCTTCACAATGATCTCATGTGATTATTAATAATAAATATATAATCCTACAATTAAGTGACTTGGGTCAGTTGCAAAACTGAGCTCAGAACATTGGCTTCTTCACTTCTAATTCCAGTGCTTTTTGCTATACCATGATGTTTCCTCTTAAGGTGTCAGACACACTTCCCTCAAGGCACCTCAAGAATGTCTTTGATAATTCTAGAAGACGGTAGTTGTTGAATTTTTAAACTAGATCAACAGTATCCAATAAGTTTAGTGTTAATATCCTATATTCCTCTATCCCAAACAGATACTAGGTATGAAATGTTTCTATTAAAATAATTTGTGATACCATTTTAAAACAAATGAAGAATTAGCAAAATCAGGGTTAGAAATCACTATAAGGCCTTTGCATAAATATCAAGATTTGGCTGAAATATGAAGGGATTAACAATAGCCAGTACATTAGACATGTCAGTCTGCTTTATATGTTTTCGTGTTCAACGAAAAATATTTTTTGCCTTATTCATTAAAAGAATGTGTGATTTACCTATCATAAACTGGGAAACTTTCAAAAAGAAAGAAACATAATAATACAACAGAAGCTGCATTCATTACATATATTTGTCAAAATGTAGAGGTAAGAATTAAAATGATTATTGGTAAAAGAATCTCCCTGGCATTTTGAAAAGTATATATGGCACTTTATATAAATGAAGTGATACTTTAAATGTAAATAAATCCAATCAAATTAATCACACATTTAGACACACAAAGAGATTAGGAGCTTGATGATACTAGTGTCAGGGTTACTTTACTAATATCCACATTTTCTGTCAGATAAATCCCAATACATTAGAAAAAGAACATAAGTTAAAAAAGATAGTATCACAAACAACATTTCTAATACTTTCAAATCATCAAAATGTTATAAAATAGCAAAATTCTGAAAAAGCAAAGAAAAATATAAACATAGAAAAGCTTAAATCCCAAGCAATATAAAGTGTAAAATATAAATATATTTTCATTGGAAATATATTTTTAAAAACTAAGTGAAAATAAGAATACATAGTTTAGCAAAAACTATAAAATATGATTAATATCTGAAATTTCTGTAAGGGTCTCATAGTTTTTATAAAAAAATTTAAGACAACACCATGGGAGATTATAGGAAAATGAAATTCATCTAGATGAAAGATGAATTAACAATGAATGCTATCAAGTGATAAAATCTATTAGATAATAAGAAATACTTTTATAGATTGTTTAATTTTAATATTCAAGAGATGGGGAAAGAGGAAAGGTTTATAAATAGATTCTACTAAAAATGTGAACCATTTGTATAAACAACAAAATCCAAGGAATTACTTGAAAAATGGCAAGTGCTATCATTTTCAATTATTTAAGAATTGAACAAGTTGTTCAAAATAATCTATTTTTATGAAAAAAACCCAATAATTTCTGAAGAGTAATGTGCTCAAAGTTTAGGGATAAAAGATGTCTTAATATTTCAGTTCAAATTTGAGATTTCAGTGCCATGGCAAATAAAAGGGGGTATTCATTCAAGCTTCATAATTAAATATAGTTGAAATCAATTATTTTAAAACTCAATGATTTCATATATAACAGAATAAATGTAAACAAGAATGAAGAAGTGATATTTAGGCTACCCTGTAAAGCAAGTTGATTAAACAAAAAATCAAATCTGACCATGTCATCATTTTTGGAGAGGGATTATCCCTCCTATCTTCCTCTCCTCTCATATTAATGAGCTACCTTGATTGTCAGCCAAAGCATAGCTATAGGTTATATTGACAGCTTAGACCAGAAAGCTGAATATAACCCTTTGACATAAAATCAAAGGAAAGACATTATTATATATTATATATTGTTTTCAACTGGTATAATCAAAACAGCCTGGAGAAATGACAGAATTATGCTTGCAGAGTAACTGTGCACCAACAACATGAGATTTTCAATTAACCTACCCAATACATTCTAGAAGAACCAGAGTGGGTGCATCAGTAATAAGTTCATAGTTAAAACAATCTCACTCAGTTCCAGCAGAACCTCCAAGTGATCAACATTTATTGATCCATGACATTACATATACCTGAAAATAACATTTCTTTTAAAATATTGTATAATTAGGTGCAGTCCAAATCACTAAGAACTTACTGTTTACCAATTAATGTGCAGAAATTATCATGGTATTATAACTATTCTACTAACCTTGAAAGGAAACAAAAAGGATGAAATTTAATGATGCTTTTATCTTGACAAAGAGGAGACAAATGAGGAACATAGAATTTATATAATGGAGTTCAAAAACTAGCATAAACTGGTATTCATCTGGAACAATAAAAATACAATATAGTTCTTATTAGGCATAATATTAATAATTACATATATTATCTCATTTGTTTAAATCCTAACAACAATACCAAGATAGGTAGTACAATATTTCCATTTTACAATTTGGAACTGAAATCAGACAGGCATAAGAAAAGACTAAAAATCTAGTAAAAGAAAAAAACTAGAATTTGAGGCTAACTTAGTGTAAGAATTCAGACCCTGAGCCATAGGATATTGCTGTATCTTAAATATTTTTTTAATAAAAAAAAGCACAGAAAAACTATAGTCAGCCTTCTATATTTGTGGCTGCAGCATCAGTAGATTCAAATAACTATGGAACAAAAATTCTTTAAAAAAATTGTATCTGTATTGAATGTGTACAGACTTTTATTTTTGGTCACTACTCCCTCAGAATACAGTATGACAACTGTTTACATAGCACTTACATTATAGGTAATCCAGAGATACGTAAAGTGTTCAGAGGATATACTTAGGTTATATGTAACACTATGCTATTTTATAAGGGACTTGAGCATCAGATTTGGGTGTCCTTGGAGGTCTTGCAATCAATCTGCTACAGATTCCAAGGGACAAGTGTGTATATATTCTAGGAGATAGAGTAGAATTTCATTAACTGTTCGGTGGAATATGATTCAGATATCCCACAGCTCTTGCAATGTTTCAACTTTCATGTAATGTCAGGATCCTCTTTGGAGATGAGTCATATCTTATGTGTTTTTTGATTCTTACAATTTCTTACAGCTTGCATCTATCACCTACACAACCAACAGGAATAAAATTGTGAAGATTTTCACATTACAGAGTTGGCCTCTAATGGGTAATGTTTTATCCCCAATTATCCTAACAATAAATATAATCACTAGAATTAAGCTTGTGAAGGATGAGTAGAAATCTTGATTACTCAACTCCAAACTGGAAGCCTAATATCTTGAAAAATGTATGATACATAACTAACAAGAATTCAATAAAGACTTCTAGAGTTAAGGAATGTATGGATGGCATTAATTTTTTATATGTATTCATATAAACTATTCTCCCATATCAAGCCAGCAAACATCCACTCATATATATGTAATTATACATTTTATTCCTTTGCCAATTTGAATTTTAATTCAAAGTAGCCTGGCAACGTATTCCAGCAAGGTTAACTTCCACAAAACAGCTAGCCTCCCATATTTGTATTCCAACACTGCATCTTCAAGAGATCTCTAACATACACAACCACCTCTACTTGAAGTACCACAAAAATAACTAAATGCATTTTTCTCTGTAACATTTCCCCATTTTTCTCTACAATATTTCCATAGGGTTTTTTACAGGTAAATTTTCACTGAAAAATTGCCATTAAGACAGTTTATCAGAATTATCATCAGAAGTGCCTAAGATATCAATATTATTTAAATTTATAAGACAAACAAAAACCAAAAAACATGGTGCTTCCTTTCATAGGTGACATTAAATTTTTTTAGATAAATGAGAGACGCCCATGAAAATGAATTACTTAATTCAGCAAACGAACATTATCCTTTCACTGGACATTTAGCCAGTAACAACAAAAATCCTAACTCATTCAAAGTCTAGAATTCTAACAACTACTTTTAGCATGCACTTGCACACACATATACACACACATTTACGGATGAGTTTTATTAAACTCAGCTTATGCTGAGAATTTCTGAGTTTATCCAAAGAAACTAGGGAGAAATTACTAGGCAGACCTCCAACAAGCCAATAGAGAAGTCATGAGTTAAGCAAGCCTGGGGTGAGAATTTAGTACCTTTAGCTTAATAAGACTGGAAGACCTTCTAAACTAATATTATGAGTTTTAGCTCTATTTACTCCCTTGGTAAAAAGAGGGTACGACCCAAATGGATCTTAGATCTGAGTTCAATTTAAAAGAATATTTTAAAACGTTAAAGTGTACTCAAATTCAATTATAACAGTATTTTTCTTTCCTTAATATGTTTAGCAATTTAACAAATGCAATGAGAACAAACTTTTAAAAGTTTTAGAAATGAAATTGGTCTCATTCAAGTCACAGAATTAAAGAGACATTCATTTAAAACTTCTGATAGAGTAAACCTAAACCTTCCCTAGGTAGAACCATTACCTCCAGAGAAGATATAATTAATTTCAGTCTTATTCAAAAATTATTTTTACATAACACTGGAAGTTTGGAGTGGGGTTCCATTGGTCCAAAATAAACATTGTGGGACATACCCCTATCAAATGTTTAAAACTCTGGGCCTTACAAAATGATATGACAAGTACTCCTCCAAGAGATTTTTGGTAATCTAATAAATAAATTCTGAGAATTCCATCAAAGGATAGGTAATTTCTTTTCCCATGGGATTTGCTTTATCTGAGGTACTAAGACTTCTAATTAGCCTGGGTAACAAAATTTGGCTCTCTTCAATTTTCTTGTTCCATTCAGAAGTATCCTTCTGGAGAGGAAGAGTTACAAAATGAAGAGTAAGATCCATTAAGCCTTGTCTCCTAGTTCTTGTCCACTTACTCAAAATTTCAGATGAAGCCAGAAGAAGACTGTTCAGCACTACTATGGTGATCTGACTGCTATTTTAAGCCCTTTTTTCCCGATTAGTTGTAATTCTCATCCTGAAGTAAAAGGAAAGACTACGACGGCTGAAGGTGGTTATCTTCCAAATGTTATTAAGGCAGTGTTTGAAGCTAATTACAAACATCTGTAATTTCTGAAAGAAAAGAAATATACAACAAACAAAAACAGCCTCCCTTCTAGAACTTATATAATGGCCATTATAATATTTTTGTAAAGGATTCAAAGACAACACAGATAAAAATCAAAAAGTACCTGAAATGGTGAAGAATATACCTCCATGGTACAACTTGGTTTTCAATATTCATAAACAATGGATATATATTCCCATATCCATTGTTTATGAATATTGAAATACACACACACATATATATATGTATATGTATATATATACACACATACACATACACATACAAATTTATTTTTTAAGGGGAAGAAATATTTTTAAAAAAGGAAATTCAAAAAGGTAAAATGTTCAATGAAAAAGAAAAAAGCTTCTACATCAGATACACAAGTAAAGAAAAGATTCTGGCCATTCATGTGCTTCAGCAATGAAAACTAAGCTTCTCTACATTAGGGATAATACTATGAGTGGGATTTTTTTTTTCTCAATCTTTAAAAGGTAATAAGTTGGTTTCTAACATCATGTTAAATGAAATAAGCCAGTCTTAGAAAGTCAGAGGTCACATGTTTTCTCTCATATATGGAAGAAAAAAGGGGGAAAAATGGGATCTCACAAAACAAAAGGGAGACCAGTAAAGTAGAGGAAGGGGATATTGAAGGAAGATGTGGGGGGAAGGAAAAGGGAAGTAGTTAGGAATAAAACCGACCAAATTACATTTTATGCAGGTATGAATATATCACAATGAATCCCACTATTATGTATAATTATAATGCATCAATTAAAATGTTAAAAAATAAAAACAAAGTGGTGATTCATATATTTGGATCAGAACTGAGTGAATAAATTTATAAGAAAATTTCATAAATGGTAGAGACAAAGGCTTTTGAAAATTTTCAACAGTTTCTTATACTTCTCTTAAATGAGCATACTTTTAGAAATTTATATAAGTCCATATTTTACTGAATATATTAAAAAAATCCTTGCAGGATTTAAGGTACTTAACAGGTTGTTGAGAAATGATAATTGATAATTGAAAAATATAATAAGCTCAAGACAAAATTACAGACATATGAATATGTAGCTAAATCTGACTATTCTGTTTTAAAAACACAAATATCTATAATATTTTGAATGTTTACAAATTTGAGGATCTCTAAAATCCTGAGAAATGATATAATGCCACTTAGTAGAAATCTTTTACTGTTTCACTGCTTAGAAAATGTATATACAATGAACAAAGTTACATTAGAAGCCAGTTTTACAGAATTATTAAATGTGTTTTTGAACTAATGTTTGGAGATACATTGTTGCTATATTTACTGGTTGGTATGGAATAAGTGCTGAAATAGATTCATCCTATTGAAAGATAATAATGAACACAAAAATGTTCTATCTATGCAAATCATTAATTATTCTAATTCTCAAATACAGACCTATTTGAAACCATGTTTTATTCTTTGATTCAGGCTTTTCTATACTACTTTATACTCAGGCATTCATCTGTTGAAATTAAAGATTAATAGTTTAAATATTTTAATTGATCTTCATTTACCCCAAAGGAGCTAGAACTAATGAATTAAACTGATTTTAAAAATTTACCCATCATAATCATTTGATCTAAATTAATAATACACTTAATATCATTTTACTTAACCTCATGGGACCTGTAATATTTTGAGGTCATTATAAATTCATTTGAAAGGAAATTTAATAGTTTATAATTTAAATTTTTTCTTTTCTATAAAAGAAAAAAGCTAAAGCTTGAAGATGGTCCTCTTCCCATCACCAAAGCAAAGTTTAATGCAAAATTTCATTATAGGATTTAAATGAGACAAAGCAATAGCTATTATATCAGTCGTTTTCTTCTGTATATATGACCTTGAGATATAAATACATTAACATGTTTTTCATATGAATATTAATATCTTAGTCACAGATCTACAATGACTCCAGCTGTACATTTTAATAACACAAAATTGCATAAATAAGTGGTCTGAACAATTTCAAAAGCTAAAATTTATAAAATTCTGATTAAATTGAAATTTATTTTGACTTGTTTTATAAGGAATACTTCAAGTGAGCAATATTATTCTGAGCTTACATCTGATTTATCTATATCCAACGTGAGTGCTAATTGGATATAGATAAATCAGATGTAAGCTCAGAATAATATTTAAATTCATTTACACTCTTAAACACCTTGGTTATTCATTCATGATCATGGGTGTGCACTATTTCAGGATTTTCACAGCTTTTTTCCTGCCATTTTTCAAATGTTATTCAAGAGTCAGGGAGACAGTGAAAATGAATCCCTCATGGTAATCACTTTCTTAAGGAAGAATTTTCTTCCTGTTTACTACACATAAGCAATGATTATGTAGAAATTAGAGTATTCATAAAGTTAAAGGATATGAAAGGTATAGTATTATATAATCAATGTTCAAAAACAGCTTTCTCACTAGACTTTCATTGTAGATTCCATTTTAAAGTTCTAATTAATTATACAGCCATTAATAAACAAAAGAACTATTCACCTGATTAGAATCTCAAAGGGGAGCTTAATTCCTACATATATGATGAGGAAAAAGACATTTTTGTCCAGTCATATATCTCCATCAATAAAACACAGGTATAGAACAATTTTTAGTGTTCAATTTTTCTCCAATAAATCTGCATTTTTTTTTACAATACTGGAAATCCAGTTTTAATCTTTTGTCTAACAAGCTTGAAAAGATTATTTCATTGTGCCAGAAAAACAAAAAGAGAAAAGGGCACAGGGACAAGAGGTGGGAGGGAAAGGGAGAGAGAAGGGAAATTGCATGGAAATGGAAGAAGACCCTCATCGTTATACAAAATTACATATAAGAGGAAGTGAGGGGAAAGGGGAAAAAAAACAAGGGAGAGAAATGAATTACAGTAGATGGGATAGAGAGAGAAGATGGGAGGGGAGTGGGGATAGTAGAGGATAGGAAAGGCAGCAGGATACAACAGACACTAGTATGGCAGTATGTAAAAATGTAGATGTGTAACCGATGTGATTCTGCAATCTGTATACAGGGAAAAAATGGGAGTTCATAACCCACTTGAATCAAATGTATGAAATATGATATGTCAAGAGCTATGTAATGTTTTGAACAACTAATAATAAAAAATTTTAATATTAAAGAATATATTTTACTGCTTTTTCTGGAGGGGGTACTAGGGATTGAACCCAGGAATGTTTAACCACTGAGCCACATCCCCAGCCCTTTTTATATTTTGTATTTGAGACAGGGTCTCACTAAGTTGCTCAGGGCCTTGCTAAATTCCTGAGTCTGGCCTTGAATTTGCAATCCTTCTGCCTCAGCCTCATGAGCAGTATGATTACGGGTGGATACCACCATGCCCACTCATATTTTGCTTGTAAGGGCTAAAAATTAAAGAATGATAAAAGAAGACCACATCAGTGAAATGTGCTAGTTACTATAACACTGTTTAAAATCTTACTGCCGGAGAGATTTTAAATAAATGTAATTCTAATTCCAATTTCTTTTCATTAAAATGACAAGTTGTTACTGAAATAAACAGAACTTTTTCCAGATATATTAATAATAAATAAAAGTCTATTAAGGTCATCTTTATGAAATGATATCAAAAAACTTAAGTATCACAGACCAACCACAGGAAACTCAGTAAAAATGTCTTGAAAAACAATAGTTTTATAAAGCTGAAATGTAAGAAACCAATGAAGGCATTTCTAGGCTTTTCTTTCCTACAATATATATAATAATAGCTTATGGTCTATCTGTTTCTAGTAGAGAAAGTTTTTGTGATTTTGGCCAAGGGTGAGAGAGTAGTAACAAATAGAAATTGATGCCAGTACTATTTTAATGGTCATTATTTTTATTTTCTTACTCCAAAAAGATAAGAGTACTACTATGATATCAACAATAAATTCTTTGATATATGTATATGCCTTAGTCTTAGTAGGTATACCTTTGATTTTATTTTAATTTAAACGAATGCTATACAGGTAGAAATGTCAGAAGAGCCAATTATTTTTTACTGCTCCTCTTTTACTTTTGAAAAGCACATTATTTTAAAATCTAGAGTAGTTATTTTCAAAGAATGTAAAGAATGCAGGTTCATAGAAATAAAAGTTTGTTTGATAAACTTAAGAATTAAAAAAAAAAAACCTCAGAAATAATGTGTTGAAACAAACCAAAAGTTAAACAGTTAAGGGAATTAGCTTGTATGATCTAATATAAGCTTAATTTAAACAAAGTGCTTTAGCATATAGAAATCTTCCTCTGTTGATCCAAAAGCACAGCAGTCATGGGGATTAAAACTTATGATACTAATAATTAGTCACCTTTTAGTAGTCCCCCCCATTAGTACATCTAATTATTAGTACATCTGATAAACTAGGGAACTAGAACAATAGAATTAAATTTATCTAAGTTGAAATTCCAAAAATACCTTTAGAAAACAAAACATAAAAAGAATTTGTTTCTAAATCTTTCAGAAACACAGGCAAAATTCCCCTATATTATCCAGAAAAATATATGTTTATTATAAATATCTTACTAATAATTCTGAATTTATAAAATTTTATAATATATAGTAAATAGATATGTAAATTAATAAGCAAGTATAATGACTTTAAAAACCAACTTTGTTCATTATTTCACAAAAATTCACAATAAAACAATAGAAAGTGAACCAAATAAAATAGTATTTTTCATTCTTAGATTATAAATTATTCATTAACATTCCATGGCAAATCAGATATATTTAAACCTATTGCTTTGGAATAGAACAACAAATTCACACAGCTTCAAAAGTAAAGTATGTTTATTATTATTAAAAGAAATTTGACAAAAAGTACCTTTAAAATGATAAATAAATCTAAAAACATTGAATGACCATTACTATTTTTTCTCTTTTTTCACACAACGCTATTACATTACATCCCAGAAAATTTACATAGAACAATAAAAAGAAGGCATTGTGCTAACAAATGTAAGTGGATAATTAAAATTAGTGAACATTAAAAGCTATATTTAAGTCTAACTTTAAATCTTAAGGACAAACTTTTTAATACAAAAGCAATGAAGTGGATAAAAGAAAATCTACAATATGGAATGCGCCCTACTTTGGATGTAAAATACATTTTTCTCTGTGCTTAAGATAATCCAATTATATATTGCTTTATCATGATATTCAGAAAAACATTGGAAAGGAAATAAAAGTTTTTTAACTCCCTAAAAGTGGACACATAGACGTTATGATAGCAGTCATACAAAACACACTAATGAAACATTCCAAGTTAAAAGATAAAGAACATGTGAATGTTAACAATTTAGATCTGACTAATCATCATTATCCTTCTCCTCCTCCTCATCACTACTGCTACTGAGAGTCAAAATCCATCCCCTGTAGAACTGAATTTTCTGAAAGCATGGTAAAGGAAAAAAGAAGCACAGAGGTTAGTTAATTATGGCAAATTTCTTGGAAAACATGTAAAAAATATGAAATGCTAAAGGAGTTAAAATAATTTAAAGCAGATTTTTATGGCTGTGATTCAGGTTGCAATCATGGATATAACATTCCATAACTTAATAGGCCTAAGATAAAACTGTGTTGACTTTTATACCCTCCATGTATAAAATGGTTTTATGATATCAATAAGGTATTCTATGAATATATTAGAATTATTCTATGTCTCTAGTAGATGTAGGAATTGACTACTAGGAAGCACTATAATAATATGCTGCTTTCTAGATGGAAAATTACTCAATAAAAGTATTTTATATTTAATTATTAAATATGGGCAAATATAAATTAGTGAACAAAGAGCACCTTTTTAAGAAAAAGAAACATTTTAAAGTATCAAATTTTTTCAAAGGCTCTGTCATTAAATCATTTAGATGAAACCTAAGCAGATGAGGTTTTAAATCTAGTTTAAATCATCCAATTATTTTCCACAGCACTAGTATTCATATATTTTAACTCACTCACTAATAATATAGTAGTTTCCATTTAAAAAAAAAATCACTACTATTGCTAGAACAACCACCTACTTCTTAACACCTGTAAGAGAATAATACTAATTGTAAACATATTAAGGTAGCTGGAGAATTCTTATAGGTATTTTCAGCTTATACTGTATTTAACTCTCTTGCTAAACAGTAAGTTCTGAGTTTTTAGTCCCTGAAATAGCTCTTGTAGTAATAAATGCTAAGACTGGAGTATTAAAAATAATATGCATCTCTGGAAGTACTTAGAAAATCATGCCTTTAAATCCCAGAGTTTAGAACTTCATAAAACAATTAGTAAAGGCATGGAAATAAGTTACTTGTCATTTAAATCGTCAATTTCTCAACCATGAGAAATTTTTGATAACTCAGTTTTTTTATATATTATAATCTGTTCCATTATAATAATGAGAATTGTATATTTCTAAATTCTCACTACTCATTCTTATTTCCTAGGAAATTTTTAATAATAGTTTTGTTAGAAGTATTTTTAGTTTTTTAAAAGGTGATTTGAAAACTACTCAACTTTTAATCTAGTAAAATGCTAATAACATTTTGTTTGTGCTCTGACAAGATAAGTCAGGAATTGAGTAGAAATGTTAAACAGTGTTAGCCAATGTCATTTTTGCAACTATCTATCTTCAAAGAATGAAACAATGTCAATGTAGAGATTTCACAATAAGTCCTTAGAGCACAAGCTTTCAACAGACTGCAAATATTGTGACACTTTAAGGAACAATTTAAAATCACAGCATAATATCACTTCACTAAATAGTGTACATTAACTCTGTGGTTATATTTTAATATACTAGGCAGCAGGCTCAGAGAAAAATGGATATGTACATTTTGTGCAATATTATATATTCTACATGAAGTAGGTAAAATATTAAAGTTTTAAATCTTTACCCTGGTTATTTTAAATATGACAATATTTAAAATATCAAAGCTATAAAGAAGTGCCATATATTCATTATTACTGTAAGTATTTTTGAATCCGTATAATGTAATAACTACTGGTATGTTTTCAAGCAAATGATTTAATTTAGTATTCCACATCTAAACCACAGAAACAACTTTAGATTGGTATAGCTTAGTATGATCACCATGTTACTTACACCAAAATCCAGATAACAATGTCTGACTTATCAAGTAAGAAATTGTCTGAACAGATAAAATATTCTACCTTCCAAATATCTAGTGTTTCAGAAGCTAACCTCCCTTACTAAAAGATACTGGCTAGCACGTGAACTACACATCAAATCTTCCAAGGTTTTACACAGACTACACTAGGAACAACAACATCAACAAAAACAAAAAACAACAACCACCAAAAAAAAAAAAAAAAACCCAGGAAGATGATCATGGCCATCTGAACGTCTTCAAAAGTAAATCACAAGAACCCATGAATAATCTACAGTGGCAGTGTTCCTGAGTTTTGTTTTTATTTATTTTCAATTAGAGATAAGGATTACTTATATCTGGTATAAAAGCTAGTAGTGGTTTAATTAACTGAAGGAAGTATCCTAAATAGAAGTGGTCTAACTGGCTAAATATGTACCACATGCTATGAGGATAAATAAGGCACACTGGCTTTGAATAAATGTAGCAAATCCAGTGCAGAGCTAAGAATATATAAAAAGATTAGATTCACTAAAATTGTATTAAAAAGTTACCAATACAAAAGCTTTTCTTTATGTTCAAAATACTGAAACAGCTGTATGTAGTTTGTAATTTTAAGACTAAAATCTACTGTTGGCTTTCACTTGCAAAGTCATGCATTAATTGTTTTCATATCAAACTTTTTGATGCCTGTAAAAAAGAAAAAAAAATCTTATAGTAAATAAATGTATTTTAAAGCCTAAGTAAATATAAAACACTTAAAAAAGGAATTAATCAAAATTGATCAAAGTCCAGATAATCTAATATATATTTATAGCATCATATAGGTACTTAAAAAAAGATCTAGCTTTACTAATTTAATTTTAATTTATAAGACATTTCTTCACTTACCTGTAACATTTGATTTCCAGTACCATCCCTCAACCTGTAAGGTCTGATAACTCCATCTTCATTAAAGAACCGAGGAGGTCGTAGACTCTCCACTTCATAAGATTCTGTAGCTCTAGAGGAAAAAAATATAAATGAAAAAGTTATTTTAAAAAAAAACCTTGTAAAACACTATAAAATGTAAATACTAAAAAAAATCTTCTTTCAGATAAAATAAAAACACCACATCACTTTTCCATTTTTAAATTTGCTTATATGATATAATGTAAATTCTCTAGAAAAAATATAAAACTATAAAAAAGTTTGTTAATAGGTTCTCTTGAGATAAAAATCAGAGCATTTGTTTCCCTTTAATACCTTTGGTTTCCTCCAGTACAATTCTAATTATAAGTGTGGATTTCAGGCCCCCTTTTTTCTCTTTTTGGTACTCAACCACTGAGCCACATCCCTAGCCCCCAGCCCCACCCCCCTTTTTTTATTTTGAGAAAGAGCCTTGCTAAGCTGCTTAGGGCCATGATAAGTTGCTGAGGCTCGCTTTAAAAGTGCAATTCTCCTGTCTCAGCCTCCTGAATTCCTGGGATTATAGGCATGCACCACTGTGCCCTAATCAAGACAAGGAAATTCATTTCTACTTTTAGTGTGATAATAGTTCTTTTTTAAATTTTTGTTGATTTTGAACATCTTGAATGCACAATGAATTTTAAACAAGAATTTCTTTTCTACTCATTGTTGTGATCATATGGCCTATCTCCATTAAACTTATGGTGTTAACAATCACATGACATGATTTTCTAAAGTTTGAATACTTGCCTATTTGGGCTTAATGTACATGGGCTTAATGTTTGTTATCTTAAACAATGATACAGACTGATAAATTGGCCAATTAAAAGCAGAATAGATAAAACAAAAACCAAACAAAAATGATCCAACTAAATAAACATTGTCCAAAGAGATTCACTTTAAAATCAAAGCTACAAAGGTAGAAGTAGAAAGATGTAACAAAGAATGTCATGTGAATAGTACCTAAAAGAGAGAACTGAAGTGGCTATATTAAAACCAGAAGAAAAAAAAAACAGCATTAAATAAAAAAAATTCTCATTATATGCACAGAAGAGTCCTTCAATACATGAAGCAAAACACTGAAAGAATTTAAGAGAAAAGATAATCTAACAGTTCAACATTTAAATACCCTAATTTCAATAATGAATAGCAACTGGACAACATGAGTAAGGAAACAGAAAATTCGAACAACACTATAAACCACCTAGACCTGACATATCTGTAGAACTTTCAACCCAACAATAGCACAATACCTATTCTTCCCAAAGCCTCATGGAACATTCTACCAGATGGACAGACAATATTTCAAGGATGTGAAATATGTCTCAAAAAATATAAAAGTACTAAAAAGACACAAGTATATTTTCTAACTACATGGAATAAAGATAAAATCTGTATAAAAAAAGAAATTTAGGAAACTAAATAAAATTGGAAATTAAATAACAAGTCTTAAGTAATGAAAGATCAAAGAAGAAATCACAAGGGAAATTCACTACTTTGACATGAATGAAAACAAAACATAACATACCAAAACTTAGGATGAACAGCAAAAAGAGAGTTCAGAAGGAAATTTATAAATGGGAATGCCTATTAAAAAAGAAGATTTAGGGCTGGGGTTGTGGCTCAGTGGTAGAGTGCTCGCCTAGCATGCACAAGGCGCTGGGTTTGCTCTTCAGCACCACATAAATATAAAGAGATTGTGCTCACCTAAAACGTAAAAATAAAATACTTAAAAAAAAAAGAAGATTTAGAGTCAACACTTAACTCTTTTAAGAAACTAGGAAAAGAAAAGCAAACTAGATCCAAACCTAGCAGAAGGAAGAAAATAAAAGAGCAGAGCAGCTGGGTACAGTGGCATACACCTGCAATAACAGCAATTCGGGAGGCTGAAGCAGGAGGATCACAAATTTGAGACCAACCTTAGCTACTTAAAGAGGCCCTAAGCAGTTCAGGGAGACCTTGTTTCAAAATAAAAAGTAAAAGGGCTGGGGATGTAGTTCATTAGTGACATGGCCCTAGGTTCAATCCCCAGTACCAAAAGAAAAAAAAGGGGTTGGGGGAGGCAGAGATAAAGAATAAGATAAACAATTTTTTGAAAAGACCAAAAAAAAAAAAAAAAAAGACTAAAACACAAAGCACTAGGTAGAAAGGAAGATTCAAATGACTAATACCAGGAATGAAAGAGAGAATACTGCTACTAATTTTACAGAGATAAAAATACTATGAATAAGTGTAAATTAACAAATTAGACAATCTAGATTAATCAGACAATTCCTAGAAAGATAAAAACTTTTGAAAGTGACTTAAGAAACAATCTGAGAATTAATAATTTAAAAATTTACCAGAAATAAAAGTTAGAGCCAATGGTTTCACTGATAAATTTTAACATGTGTTTAAAGAAAAATTAACATCAATATATTACAAATTCTTCTAAAATTGTCTGTGAGGACAGTATTTCCCAAATATCAAAACCAGGTAAAAACAGTACAAGAAAACTACAGAACAATATCCCTCATGAATATACAAAAATACTATGAAATGAAATCCAGCAAAATATGAAAAGGATTAGAAATCATGATGAAGTGAATTTATTGCAAGTATGTAATACTGGTTCAACATATGAATCATTACTAAAATAGATCATATTAATAAAGGTAAAACAGTATCATCTCAATAAATGCAGAAAAAGCACGTAATAAAATCTAACATCATTCCATAATAAATACACTTGACTAGAATATAAGGGAATTTCCTCAACCATCATGATAAAGTATGCCTATGAAAAACCCAGCGTTAACACCATAATTTTTGATGAAAGTCTGAAAGGTTTCTCTACAAGCTCAGGAGTAAACAGGAATGTCTGCTCTTAGAATGTCTAGTCAACACTGTACTAAAGGTTCCACTGAGTGCAATTAGGTAAGAAAATGTAACAATATGATATCCATAACTAAGCCAATCAAAGAAGAAATAGATAATTTGGACTTTATCAAACATTTAGTAATGTTAAAAGACAACACACAAATAGGAGAAAATAGGGTTGAGTTTCCAGAATATATAAACAACTCTTACAACCCAAAAAGAAACACCCAATCCATTTAAAAAAAACAGAAAAAAGGGATTAGAACAGAGAGTTCTTTAGAAAAGATATACAAATGACCAATAAGCACATGAATGATGACAGACATCATTAGTCATTAAAGATATGCAAATCAAAGCCTTAATGAGATACCTCTTCATACCTAATATGTTAGGTATTTTAAAAAAAGAATAAAAAGGAAGATTATAAGTGTTAGAAAAAAATGTGGTGAAATTATAAATTTACTTTGCCTTTAAGGATGTAAGATAGTATAATTACTATAGAAAAGTCTGGCAGATCTTCAAAAAGTTAAATATAGAGCAGTCGTATATTTTTTAAAAAATTTTAAATTTGTTCTAATTAGTTATAAATGATAGTAGAAGGCATTTTACCACATCGTACATAAACGGAGTATATCTTCTCATTCTTCTGGTTGTACATGATGTAGAGTTATACAGGTTGTACAATCATATATGCACATAGGGTAATAATGTCTGATTCATTCTACTATCATTCCTACCCCCACAACCCCTCCCTTCGTTTTACTCCCCTGTGTCTAGTCCAAAGTACCTCTATCCCACCCTGCCTTTATTGGGAATTAGCATCCACATATATTAGGGAAAACATTTGGCCTTTGGTTCTTTGGGATTGGCTTATTTCACTTAGTGTGCTATCCTCCAGCTATAATCATTTACCTACAAATGCCATAATTTCATTTTTCTTTAAGGCTGAGTAATATTCCATTATGTATATATACACCACAGTTTCTTTATCCATTCATCTGTTAAAAGGCACCTAGATTGGTTCCATAGTTTAGAGAAGCAGCCATATTGACCTAGTAATTCCACTTCTAAAACATAGGTCCACACAAATACTTGTACATGAATTTTCTTAGTGGCATTATATATATATATATATATATATATATATATATATATATATATACACATATATAT
>NW_025999998.1:18846195-18861075 GCF_001458135.2 Marmota marmota marmota | reverse complement strand
ATATATATATATATACACATACACACACACACACACAATAAAATATTAGGCACAAAAAAGGAAGGAAGTTTTCCATTTTTGCTGTAACATGAATAAATCTTGAAAACAGCACAATGCTAAGTGAAAGAAGCCAGCTACAAAAAGGCCACATGTTTTATGATTTCATTTATATGAAATGTCCAGAGTAGGCAAATCCCGTTGACTTCAGATTTTTTGACTCCAGACTTGTGAAAGAATAAATTTCTGTTGTTTAAGCACCAGGTTTGTGGAAATTTGTTACAGTGGCCATAGAACACAAAAAAATAGTATATAAGGGATTTATCCACATGATTTCTTACAACTTGGATGTAAATCTGTAATTACTGCAATAAAAAAAAAGGACTATGCACATGTTAAGTGATATTCTAAGTGCTATGGAAAAGGACAAGAGCCACAACTATATTCACAGAACTTACATTTAAGCTGTAGACATAAATAAACAAAGTAAAATATATAGTATGTTAAAAAGTGGCCAAAAGATAAAGAGACAGAAAACTACAGAAGGGAAGGGAAATATGAAATATGTGGAGTCAGGAAGGGGTCAGGAGTGGTCACAAAAAGTCTCAGTAGGAATATAATTTCTGAATAAAGAAATAAGCCCTGCTAATTACTGGGGAAAGTATATTCGAAGCAGAGGGGACTGAAAAAGTAAAGAAAGAGGAACATTATCTTCTGTTGTGTACCACATCTGATTTTCAATTTAAACTTATGACATCCTCATGTAGGATTAATAGAATGGGGGGGGCGCAGGAATTTCTCTTTTCTCCTAAACCATAGTAAAAGCACCAACTGCCTGTTTCTTAGCTTCTGAAACATCACTTTCTCGATTATTCTCCAACCTTACTAGCTGTTCCTCTCCTCCTTTACTGGGTCCTCCTTAGTGCCCTCACTTTGCCTAAGTGCCAAGTTCTTGGGCCTCTTTCATTTCCATTCTCATTCCCTAAGTGATCTCATTCAATCTCATGTTTTAAATACTTAACTGTAGCTTGGAAATTTCTCTTCAAATTCAGACTCTTGCATGAAACAACTATTTGGGTCTCCATTTGGATGTCTAAGTGGTAATTTAAGCTTAATATATTCAAAATAAACCCTTGAACTCCTCTTTACCTAAAAGTAACGATAAACCATTGTTCTAGTGAGTTCATACAAAAAAACCTCATAATTATCCTTGATGATTTTCCTTTCATATCTTATATCCAATTAATCAAATTAATACTACCTTCAAATTACACTCATAACATGACCTCCTCTTACGATCTCTAACACTATAATGGTTAAATCATATCATCTCTCTCTGGATTAGTGCAGAGCCCTTTTAAGTGCTCTACTGTTTCACCCCAAATCCACCTGTGGTTTATTCTTTGCCACCCACATCATTCTTCTGGGTTCAAAACCTTCCAAGGACTTCGCTTCTTTCTTAAAAACTCTAAGTCCTTACATTGGCTTGCCAAGCTCTGTGTGATGAGTCCCTACTCATTTTCCCTGATAACATCTCCCAACGTTTTTGGGCTTACTAGTCCTGCTGTCTCATATAGGCCAAGCATTCCTTCATTAGGACTTTTTACTTGCTTTTCTTTCTGCCTGGATTCTCACATGACTCTTACTTCTTTCAGGTCTCTCCTCAAATATAATCTTATGAGTTCACTGAAGTGAATTGACCCTGAATATTGTATTTATAAAACAGCAACTTTTCATCACTATCATTTTGGTTCTCCCATTTTGTCTTTTTTTTTTTTTTTTGTACTGGGGATTGAACCCAGGAGTATTTAACCACTAAGCTACAATCCAAGTCCTTTATATATATATATATTTTTTTATTTTGAGATGGACCTCAGTAAGTTGTTGAGGCTGGCTTTGAACTTGTGATCCTCCTGCCTCAGCTTCCTATGTTGTTAGAATTACAGGTGTACACCACCATGCCTGGCTGGTTCTTATCCTTGATCTACTTTTTCTTCACAGTATTTTTCACCATTTAGCTTATATTTACCAGCTACTTATTTTTGTAAGCTGTATCAAGACAGAAACATTGCCAATTACATTCACTTGGTAGTTCTTTAAGTAACTGGAACAGATATGATAACTATATATTACAGAAATACAAAAAAATTTACTTGTGTATTAAATAGCTCATTAACTATGTTTATATGATCTATTTACTTACTCTTGTCTTTCTCATCTGCCAAAATTGAGAGAAATATTAAATTCTTTCATAAATATTATATATAGGAAGGCTTTATAATTTTATCAAAATTATAAAACCTGCTTTATAAAAATTGAGCAAATTTGTGAAGTGAATACAAGTTGAAGATTATTCTTAACTTTGTGGCTTATTATTCTTTTGATTATTAGAAATTGCCTTATTTATTCAAAAAAAGCTTTTTCTGCTTTAGAGTCTATTTCATGTAAAATTAATACATATATACTCTTCACAAATAATAAAGCAACAGAATGCTTGATGCCTACCATTCCCTTTCCAAATTCCATTTTATTATTTTATATTAATTGGGATCCAATTTTGCTTTTTTATATAGGCCAATTAGATTTATCCACTAATTTATATTTTCACCTTTGATTCTTCCTTTTGGTTTCAAAGTCTTTTTTCGCCTTTGATTTTTAAAAGTAATGTAGCAGAATACAGAAATACAGGTTTTAGCTAAATGACTGGTAAGTCTAGCAGCTCTGGGCAGATGCGTGCATAGCTGTTTTGAATTCCTTATGTTTCACTGCCATTTGAGTTTCTAATGAATGTGACTCCAGTTATAGTAAACTGAAGTTAAAGGTAAAGGAAACTTAGCCTCTTCCCCATCTTAATTCTAAATTATTATAAAAACAAAGACACACAGGAAGAGAAAGAGAGGGTATGAATTTAACAGTTTTATAACAAAATAAGATCATAAAGGAAGGATGAGGATAAAATGAGTTTGAATCGAATATAAAATGCCATTTTTTACCTCTCAAAATAGAATACAGAATATTATATTTGCTAATTTCAAAACTGACACATAGCATTACATTAATATATTTCAATTAAGGTAACTAAAAAGCTTCTACGTGCTAAACCATTCTTGGGAACGGCTTCTAGGAACGAATGACAAGTAAAGGAGAACTATATAAATTTGGAATGACATCACAACAACTTAAAAAGAATCAAAACGAATTTGGAAGTCATATGTAATCTGCCATATTATAGTGTTCACAACTAAATGTGCAAAGTCAAACAACAGGTATATTTCATTTCTCATGGCTTATACATTTTACCTCAAAGAGAATTATTTACCTTTTAATTCCCTGAAATGTACTGCTAGCCATGTCTATGATGCCTCCAGTTGGTCTGGTCACTGCTCCAACTAAACCTTTCCCAACACCTTTAAAGAAACCAGCTGCTCCTTCTTTTTGAGCTCCTAGAAAGAAAAAAATAATAAAGATTCAAACAATCGGACCAAGAATAAAAAAAAGCAATTTGTTAAAGACTTTGATATATATATAACCAAAAGAAACAATATCCTTACCTTTGATTGGTTTTGTAACAATTCCTGTAATGCCACTCACAAAACCCTGGAGGGAAAACACAATTGAAAGTTTACAATACATTTATATGATGCTCTGAAGAACTAAGTATGGCTTAAACAAAACAAAACAAAAAAAATACAGAATTATTCATTGATATATACCATTAAGAATTAACAAATTTCTTAAGTATTTTATTGAAACAATGTTTTTGGAGGCTACTAATATTCTATATGTCAACACTCACTACTCCTAAAATATCCAAATAATAATTTAAGCAGCGAGAGTTATAAGACTATTTTTTTTTAATTCATAGAATGTGGATTTAAAAGGTATTTCCTAAAATGTCCACAACCCTGTGAAATTTCTTACAGAAACTAAGCCTTTTCCTCCACGAGTAATGCCTTCTCTAAGCCCAGCTGGTTGCTTATTCATTGCTTCTCTTCTCTTCTGCTGGTAGTCTTCATCCATAGTCATAGCTGCTACTCCTTTAGCCATAGCACTGGTGATTTTGGAGGCAGCCCCAGCTAATCCACCTAACAGAAGTTGTAATATTTTTAGTAAAAACAATATATCATTACTTTTCAGTACAATAAAACATAGCATTCTATTTCTTACCGACAGCTCCACCAACTAGTGCTCTAAGTCCTAGTGCCATTCCTTCCACAAACTCTTCAGGACCCTGGATAGCCCCCTGAAGTGACAAAAGAATTAAAGGAAAAAAAAAAAAAGGTTATATTTACTTTTAAAAGTGAGCTTATTGATATAAATGAGGAAAGTGGTAGTGAGGAAAAGAATAAAGAAGTGCTGCCAGCAAAAATGTAACACTGAAAGAATTTTCAGGGAAAATTTCATGACATTTAACTTGTAAAGAATATATTGTTGGAAGCTGTTCCAAACTTAGAAAGAAGTTTGACAATTCACCAAAATTTGGAAAAGATGCTCGCTGTGTTTTGTAAATTATATGATGAAAACAAAGCAAGACACTTCAAACTACTCTTAAGTTTTTTAGAAAAGAAATAAAACATTAAAATTCTTAATGTTTCTAATGTTTTTATTATATGAAATATATATTAGTTTTACTTCATTTTTTGTTACCCTATAGGGTATACATCTTATAAGTGAAAGCAGGAAAGTTCTGAATGTTTTGACAAAGTCTTCAGGGATCTAAACAATCATAATTTTTCCCACTGGTTATTAAGACTACTTTGCAAGATGTTAGCTTGTATGGTTATTTTTACAGTTCTACAGTTCTATGCAAAGCAAGATTTGTCAAACATGGTGACCTTCCTTCTGTTACACTTTGAATTGTATCAATCTTTTATATTTCAAAAAACCACTTAAAATCCAGTATATCTAATAAAATCAGAAGTTTGAGTAAAAAAGTAGAAACTTTCTTCCAACCTCCTCAAACCTTAAGAATGTTTGCTGCAAATTATCATTTTGTGTGTCTCCACAAATCTATTTACTCCGACAGCTCAAGTTAGCAAAAGAAATGCATTATCTATTCAAAAGTAACTTGATATGTTCCACAATATAAGCGCAAATGTTTTACCTGGTAAGGTTCATAAAAAAATGCTTCCACACCTTCTGAAAATTCTCTAATTAAGCCAAAAGGATTTCCCAAAACATCAAGTCCAAGAATTAGTACATACATCTGCTTAATGGCCTAAAAATGAAATATGAACATTAATCAATTCAGATCATTAGACCCAATTCTCTTAAAAATTACTTAATATACATATTCAGTTTTCTGAAGATAACATCTTCACTACCAATTTCAACTCTTACTTTATATCACCCATTCATCATTATTCTGTTTTTAAAAAGCAATTCAGTATTACACTAATGAGATAATATATTTACATAAAGCTCCAGAATATTTAAAATACTTTCACTTGTATCATTATTTATATCAGTTGTTATTACCAGCACCATTTTATAGATTGAGTCAAATGAAGCCCAGGGTCACAAAGTAAGTATATGGCAAAAGTGGGATCCAAAACCCAAATAAATCTGGAGTCATGCCTAGTGATCTTTTCACTATACCATAGGTAATTCAGATGCTACGTTATATCAAAAAATATAGAAATCTTTCCAGAGGTGGAAAAAACTATTAAAATAACATCTATCTAATTTTACATTAAAAACACCTTGTATTCACCAGTTACTAATAAATATAATGAATTACATAGCTGATATTTCATTTAATGAAGAAAAATTTATGTCATTTGCAGGAAAATGGGTAGAAATGGAGAGAGCATCATGTTAAGTGAAATAAGTCAGACTCAGAAAGTAAAGAGTCATGTTTTCTCTCATATGTTGTAGCTAGAGAGAAAGAAAAGGGAGAAAGAAAAGAATCTCATGGAAATAGAAGGTAGAGTAAGAAGAAGAAGATCACAGGGTAGGGAAAGGAGAGGTACTGGTCAGTGAAATTAACTCAGTTATGTGCATATATGTATATGCTACAATGAAACCCAATATACTATAAAATTATTATGCTTAATAAAACATTTTTTTAATAAAAATTTTTACTTCTAAACTACACTGATACAGAAAAGAATTTCTGACAGTGGCTGAAAAATACAAGGACCAAAAAAACCAAATGGGGGTTAGTTCATATTTCTTACTATAATTCTGGAAGGAAAAAAATTTTTGAAAGTTTGAAAATGGCCATTTACTTTCTTGACAAATTTATGGTATACATCAATGAACAGATACAGAAGGTTTTACTAGAGTATATCATTCTGTCCCTTTGTAAAATGATCTCAGACAAACCTGTTTTGAATAGTGTTTTATTACTTCAGACTGTAGTTCAGATGTTGTATGGAACTGATAGTTGAGTTCGAAAAAAGCAAGCCTGAAAAAAATATAAATATACGTAGACACACACACATATACATACGTGCATATGCATAGAAAGAGAATATTTTAAATATTGATACGGTTTTATTTTCTTTAGAATTTTTACCCAAATCTTTCCTAATATATTTTCCCATGTACATCTCTGCATTTCATAGTCAAAGAAAGTTTTAAGAAACTGATGAAATCTATAGATCTTACACTCTGGAAGTCACCAGAAGGCAAATTTTCCTATAATTTAGGGGATTCAAAGACCTTCTGGATCCCATTCATGGACCACTAAAACTGTTTCCTAGTTCTGTCCTATCATGGCACTCCCAGAAAATGACCAACATGTTGGGGTAAATGGCTGCTTAAGGATGGCTGGAGTTCAACTGCTGCTGGTCTTTCTTAATGGGCTGACAGGTGAGGAATCAAAATCAGTCTACTTATAATACATTCACAAAATATGACTAATCCACTAATTGTAAAGCTCTATGCTTCTTAGTGTTGAATATGAGAGCAAAAAGATTAGATATTTCATCCTATTCTGCTGCCATTAAATGTACATTCTTTATTTAACTGTTACCTAGGTTCAGAGTTACCTCTTATTACACTTATTTTCAATACTGACCTTATTCACCAGTTACACATGCTACCTGCAAAGTTCATTCTTTTTTTCTAAAAATAGAGTTTTTGAGTCTTTGGTCAGATGACTTAATAAAGAGCTTACATTCAAATATAAATTCTTGACCACCTGTTTAAATTGATCCCTTTATTTTCCCTATTATTGCATTCATTCTGTCCTAATTGAGACTTCAAGCACAATATCTCTGGGCAACCATGTCTTCTTAGAAATATTTCCCAGGCCAGACATTTTAAAGTATATAAAATTGCATGGCTTACGTCAATTTTTCTTAAGAAAATTATTTAATAATTATTCTTTGATTTAGTAGTTAGGAGCAGATAAAATGCTTGATGTTAGTTTGACTGCATTCTACTTAAACACAAAACCACCTTTCCCCCATTATCTACTACATACTATACATACTTTCTCATTTACAAAAATTTTTAGGTAAATAAAAAGGAATTATTCATCAGTATACAAATCTGAATATTGAACATACTTAAAAACTACATCTTGTACATCTGTAAGGGTGGCACCAATACTCTTTAGCAAAAGATTTAAAGAATGAACTGGGATCAGTCCTCCATGATGCGCTGAATCTTTAGCTTCTTCTCTACCCGAACTCAGTGAAACACTTAAATGCAGCTAGAGACAAAGAGATACATATTTAAAAGTACTTTCTTCATACTGACAATTTTAATTTTTAAAAATCAGCTTAATTTTAAGTTTACTACACCATAAATAACATTTTAAAGTTACCTGGATTATGCCAAAATTAAGTAGAAATTTTAAAGAAACTTAAAATCCAACACAGCTCTATTTAAATTCAACAATTTAAAATTATATGATATTTACTTTAATCCTATTCTTTTGACAAACTTAGGAAAATATTTATTTTTAATATTTGTTAATAACATTAATAATCTAGAAGCTAAAGCTGTTGAGAATAACTCAAATATATCTAAATGTGTACATTTCAACTATAAGAATTGTGTTAGTATGATGAAACCAGTTAAAAAGTACAATTGTATTGTACTGCATATATGTGCATATATATGTGAAATGATTTTAAAGTATTCTGTAACTCAAAGCAATTTTTTGTTAAAATCTAACTTAGATTTACTTTAATTCATTGTCCAATTTTAAAATCAAGTATACTTTGTAAAATAATTCAAAACTAATACACAATATATGAAAATTTAAAATTGTCAGCTAATAGCTTAACAGAAAATTAAAGTAAAACAATGTTAGGTCAAAATACAAATACATGCTGTAGGGTGATTCCACTATTATTTCCACATAACTTTTTTGTTACTTATTTATATCTGTAATTACCATAATAGAGAATTTCTATACTATTAAATAATATAATTTAAATGCTATATCACTCCTAAAGAGATCAAATCTATTTGTTATTACCTAGATTATCAAGGAAAATAAAAATAAATTGTTTTTCCCTACCTTGATAGGAGATATATGAAAATATTCATAGAGACTGACTTGTGATTGATCTACCAATGAAACTGTCTCATATTCTTCTTCAAAAGCTTCTTTATCTTTATGAAATAGTTCAAGCTACAAAAGGAACATAAAGTATTTTAAAACTGAAAAAATCTGCCTGTAGGAGATTTAAACTAATAGCTCACATATCTAAGAAAGCTCCTCTATAATACCTACTCAAGACTACTCATGATTAGAGGTTACTGCCTCAGAAGAGAAACTAAAATTTTTATAGTTAGAAAAGTTCTGTCTGATCACAAACTGGTAAGCATATCTTTTGTTTTCATTCATTAAATCATTAGAAGACACGAAGATTTTCTTCAAGTGACTACAGATCTTCTTTCAAAAGGCCACTAATCCATTCCATCAACCTACTCTGGGGCATATTTGTTTCTTTAAACACAATCATAATGATTACACTTATAGAATGTTGGTACCTGCTTTACTGCAATCTACAGAGGCCAGTTAATATAATTTTGAAAAGAAGGAACTGATCAATTTACAATAGCTAAACTATGGAAGCAACCTCGATGCCCTTTAACAGATGAATGGATAAAGAAAATGTAGTACATATACACAATGGACTATTACTCAGCCTTAAGGAATAACAAAATTATGGCATACGCAGGTTAATGGATGGAGCTGGAGAATACTATGCTAAGTAAAATAAGCCAAACCCCAAAAACCAAAGGCTGAATGTTTTCTCTGAGAAACGAATGCTAATCCATAAAGGGGGGAGGGAGTGGGAGAGAATAAAAGAACTTTGGATTGTTCAGGGGGAATGAGAGAAGGGGAAGGGGGGTGGGATGTATGACTATACTACAGGTGTGACTCTGCACCACGTTCAGCCACAGGAAGGGGAAGTTGTGCTCCATTTGTACACAATGTGCCAAAATGCATTCTACTGTCATGCATAACTAATTAGAACAAATTAAAAAATAAAATGAAAAAAGAAACTCATGAACTCATGCTTAAGTTCACATAATAAACCTATTGCTAAAGCATCAAAGTAGAACCAGGATAAATCGAGCAAAAAAATCCAACTACTATTTTAAAGAAAACATATAAAAAGAGTGATTTACTAAATGATACTGCAAAAACAGAAATGGATAAATCCAAAATGTGAAGAATTTTAGAGCATGAATGGATGAGTTTCTTCAACAATAAGTGGTTTCAAAAAGATGCAATGCATTAAACATATCTAAATATATTAATCAAAGCAGCCTGTGGACCAATTTTGGATCATGATATATATGATCAAATGTAAAAAGAGTGTTTTGCGACAGTGAGTAAAATTTAATCATGGCATGTCAATTAGATAATATTACGGAATAATTTCTAAAGTTTTTACTATAACAATAGTTATGCAAAAAAGGAGAAGGAGTGAAAATAATTTTGCATGAAGTGATTATATTTTCATTTTTTTTTAAAGTTCATCTATTATTTTAATAGGTTTCTTTTTTTTCAGTGAGTAAATATGTTTTTTTTTAAATTTTTTATTGTTGGTTGTTCAAAACATTACATAGTTCTTGATATATCATATTTCACACTTTGATTCAAGTGGGTTATGAACTCCCATTTTTACCCCATATACAGATTGCAGAATCACATCAGTTACACATCCACTGAATATTTTCATTTTTGATAATCACCAATACTTCTCTTCCAAACCCAAAGACATAAGTTACTTCTATGTGTTGAGAAGTAGCCCAGGAACTTGAAGATAAATTTGTAGAAATTATGCAATAAAAAAAGGGGTGAAGAAAAATGAACAGTGTCTCAGGGAAATATGGAATAACACTTATATAAATCAGAAATTGCTTTGATGAGATGTATATTTTAAGTTGTGGAGCAATCACTTAAAAAAACTCAAAGTTATGATAAGCACATTACTAAAGAAATTTAAACACTTCATAAGAAAATGTTCTTTTAATACAAAGAGCAGTAAAGAAGGCAGAAAGGAACAAAAATGATGAGACACATAGAAAGCAAAAAAATAAAATGTAGGCTAAATCCAATTATATTAGTAACAAAATGTGAATGAATTAAACAATTCAATCGACAAGCAGAAATTATCAGAATGGATGTAAAAATAAGTAAGACTGAGTCAGGCACAGTGGCACAAGCCTGTAATCCCAGCCACTCTGACCTTAAAAAAAATGGATTATAAAAAATGACTATCGTATTGTCATGAGCAACTAATTAAAAAAAATGCTGTCAATAATTTTATACCAATACATTAGAAAACTTAGATAAAAGAGACAAAATTCTTAGAAGTATGCAAACTGGTGGAAGTGACCCCAAAAGAAATATACCATCTAAATAGATCTACAATAAATGAAGGATTATAAATTTTAATTCAAAAAAGTACACAAAAAGGAAATGTGGGCTCAGATGGATTCATTGCTGAATTGTACTAAACATTTTAAAAACTACTAATTTTTCACAAACTTCCCCCCCCCTTGCAAAAAAACAGAGGAGGAACAATTCTCAATTTATGAAGTCATTACTACTCTTGACACCAAAACCAAACAAAGATATCATAAGAAACCACAGATGAATATCTCTTATGAATGTGAATATAAAATCCTCAACGAAATATTAATAAACTTAATCTAGCTATTTACATATGTATTATAAGAATAATGACATGTAAATGTATGTATTACACAGACAGTCAATGTCTAGAAAAAACTCAGTCAACATCATACTTAAGGGTAAAAGACTGAAACCTTTCCCACTAATATTAGAAATAACAAAAGGATTGCTGCTCTCACTTCAGCAATTCACTAGTTAGTACTAGGGCAATTAGGGAAGAAAAAGTAATCAAAAAAACTTCTCATATCAGAAAGGAAGTAGTTGATCTACCTCTCTTCGTAGATGATATAACCTCATATTAAAAAAATAGGATAAAAACAATCATAGCTAACAAAATAATTCAGTTACATTGTAGAAAATAATACATGTGAAAATCAATTTTATTTCAATGAAATAAAATATACCAATGAAAAAATGGAATTAGGAAAACAAACAATTTCATGCATAATACTGAAGAAAGAATATAATGCTGACGAATAAATTTAATAAAAGTAGCTGGGTGTGGTGTGAAAAGCCTGTGATCCCAATTACTTGGAAAGCTGAGGCAGGAGGACTGCATTCCAGGGCAGACTCAGCAACTTAGTAAGACCTCAGCAATTTAGCAAGACCCTATCTCAAAATCAAAAAATAAAAAGGGTTGGGTTGTGTACCTTAGTGATAGAGTGTGCCTGGGTTCAATCCCCAGGTCCCTTTACCTGCCAAAGTTTAACAAGTACAAAACCTATACTCTAAAAACTGTAAAACATTGTTAAAAGAAATGAAAGATCTATAAAATGGAAAACCATCTCATGTTAAAGCAGCAGAAGTCTTAAAACTATTAATTCTGTCTTAATCTATAGATTCAATGCAATACCTATCAGAAACCCATCTAAATTTTTTTGAAGGACTTGGGGAGCTAAAAATTTATATGGAATTCCAAGATTCAGTATAGCCAAAACAATCTTGGAAAAGAAGAAAAAGTAGAAACACCCATTTCTTAGTTTCAAAACTAATTACAAAGCAATGATAAGATAGTATTGTCTGGTAACAAGGACAAACAGAACAATGGAATAAAAATATGTACCTATGGTCAACTGGTTTTTGACAAAAGTGCTAAGATTATTCAACAGAGGAATAAGTATCTTTTCAAGAAATCACACTAAGTCAATTGGATAGTCATATGCAAAAGAATAGCTTAGACCCTTATATCATATGCAAAACTGAACTCAAAATGGATCAAAGACCAAATTTTAAGATGTAAAAATCTAAAAGTTTTAAAACATAATGCTGAATATTTATGACCTGAGATTTGGCAAAGGATTCTTAGAAATGACACCAAAAGCATGAACAATAAAATAAAGAATATGTGGTTGGGGTTGTAGCTCAGTGGTGGAGCGCTCGCCTAGCATGGTAAGGCACTGGGTTCGATCCTTACCACCACATAAAAATAAATAAAAAATAAAATAAATAAAACATGAGAAAATATTTAAGAAACCTATCTCTGATAAGAGATTAGTATCCAGAATGTATCCAGAATATATGAAGAACTTTTTATAATTCCTTAATAATAAGAAAAAAAAAACAAATATTAGGCAAAGGCATCTGAATGGACATTTCTCCATGAAATATACAAATTATTAATTAGCAAATGTAAAGATTTTTAACATTATTAATCATAGGTAATTTCAAATCAATACCTCAATAAGAAACTATTATACACCCCACTAGAATAGCTACAATAAAAAAAACACAGAGAATAATAAGTGTTGGAGAGAGTATGGAGAAAACAGAACCCTCATATACTCTGGTAAAAATGACAAATGGTGGAGTCACTATAGGAAACTGGTAGTTCTCAAATAATTGAACATAGATATCATGTGACCTGGCAATTTCACTTCTAGGTATACATTTAATCCAGAGAAATAAAAACATATGTCTATATAAAACCTTATAAACAAATATTCGTAATACTATCTGTAAAAGACAAAATGTGCTAACAACCCAAATTTCCATTACCTGATAATGGAAATATGGCATATTCATGTAATGGAATATTATTTGACCATAAAAGGAATAAAATACTAACACATGCTACAACATAGATGAACTTAGAAACATTGTGCTAAGTGAAAGAAACACTTCACCAAAGACAATATATTATATGATTTCACAGATATAAAATGTTCAGAATAGAAAACCTTTCTGAAGAGGCAAAAAGTAGAATAGCAGTTACACAGAACTAAGGCATTTCTTCTGGGTGTGATAAAAATGTTCTGGAATTAGTGGTGATGTCATACAACTTTGTGAATAAATTTAAAACCCCCAAGTTTTATATTTTTAAAGGGTGAATTGCATAGTATGTGAAATATATCTCAATAAGCTGTTTTAAGGGGAAAAATGTATCTGCCATGAAGTTTGTCTTTATCTTAAGAAGTCTTTCTATGTGGGAAGGTAATTAAAGAGCCTATATTTCATCTAGCTTATCACTGTGATATTAAAGTCTTTCAAATAGTCACCAAGAAAATGAAACCTTTCAATTTGACTTATCCCTTTTTTCATCAAATATCCTGGTTGTACCCCAAATTTCTAAATTATCAATCCAAACAAAAACAAAGCAAAATTAACCCACAAAAATAAAAGGAAAAAAGTGATGTGACTGACTATGACTGATTATCTTCTTTCTTCTACCATTTAGACTAAAACTTTTCCTTACAAAAGGCTACTTTGTCTTGCTAACATCTAAAAATATGATTTTTCCCAATATACCCACCACAATTAAATAAGGATTTAAATTAAATTTTATTTATTTATTTATTTATTCTTTTTTTTAAAATTTTTTTATTGTTGGTTGTTCAAAACATTACATAGTTCTTGACATATCATATTTCACACTTTGATTCAAGTGGGTTATGAACTCCCATTTTTACCCCATATACAGATTGCAGAATCACATCAGTTACACATCCATTGATTTACATATTGCCATACTAGTGTCTGTTGTGTTCTGCTGCCTTTCCTATCCTCTACTATCCCCCCTCCCCTCCCCTCTTCTCTGTCTACCCCCCTACTGTCATTCATTTCTCCCCCTTGTATTATTTTTCCCTTTCCCCTCACTTCCTCTTGTATGTACTTTTGTATAACCCTGAGGGTCTCCATCCATTTCCATGCAATTTCCCTTCTCTCTCCCTTTCCCTCCCACCTCTCATCCCTGTTTAATGTTAATCTTCTTCTCCTGCTCTTCGTCCCTAGTCTGTTCTTAGTTAGTCTCCTTATATCAAAGAAGACATTTGGCATTTGTTTTTTAGGGACTGGCTAGCTTCACTTAGCATAATCTGCTCTAATGCCATCCATTTCCCTGTAAATTCTATGATTTTGTCATTTTTTAATGCAGAGTAATACTCCATTGTGTATAAATGCCACATTTTTTTTATCCATTCGTCTATTGAAGGGCATCTAGGTTGGTTCCACAGTCTGGCTATTGTGAATTGAGCTGCTATGAACATCGATGTAGCAGTGTCCCTGTAGCATGCTCTTTTTAGGTCTTTAGGGAATAGACCGAGAAGGGGAATAGCTGGGTCAAATGGTGGCTCCATTCCCAGCTTTCCAAGAAATCTCCATACTGCTTTCCAAATTGGCTGCACCAATTTGCAGTCCCACCAGCAATGTACAAGTGTACCCTTTTCCCCACATCCTCGCCAGCACTTGTTGTTGTTTGACTTCATAATGGCTGCCAATCTTACTGGAGTGAGATGGTATCTTAGGGTGGTTTTGATTTGCATTTCTCTGAC
>NW_025999998.1:18831438-18843078 GCF_001458135.2 Marmota marmota marmota | reverse complement strand
AAAAAAAAAAAAAAAAAGGTATTGTGTCATTTACAACTAAAAGAAAAAAAGCTTTCAGGTTTTTTTTTTTAGAGCCTGTGGTTTGGAATGGGAAACCTAGAACAGAGGCGAGTGAAGTAGGGTGGAAAGGAGCAAAGAGAAAGTGGGGGAACAAGGATAGGTAAGAAAGGTAAAGGAGAAGAAAAAGTGGAAGAAAAGGTGTCAGTTATTCTCATCACAAAAGTTTCCTATTAGAAAACACTCTGAATTTGAATTTACTCATTATTTATTCAAATGATCTAATAGTTTTTAAATCACAGATTTATAGATTAGTAATCTGATGTGCAAATTAATATTTTTAAAATTTTAAATATACATTTACAATTAATCTTTTATTTTTAGCATTAACTTGAGTTTCAATGAAGTCAGCTGAATACTCTCTGAGGTTCCTTTTTAAGCAGTATAATTTTTCAGTGATCCTACAGTAGGTTTTATTTCATATTTTTACAGTAAAATGAACCTAATAGCTAGAACAACTGTTTTTATGGTAATCTAAAAGTAAAAACAAACCTGAGTCCATCGTGACAGACTTTGGAGGTTTAATAGGATAAAACACGAATGGAAAAATAGCACCAGGAATCTGGTTTTGAATCTAAGAAAACAAAAAAGAGGTCAATGCATAGTATATAAATAATACAACCTGACTAGAACAGTAGGCTTTAAGAAATAGAGGGAATCAAAAAGTCAGTCAAATATTGAAATTGAAGTAGGAAGTGAAGATTCAATTTTCTCCAGCTTCTCGGTGTGTTTTATACTGACTCCATCTTGCCTTTTTCTTTGGGTTTTGTAAAAGACAATATAGACCAGGGGAATAAACAGGGTTTTGAATTATGTTTTGCTGGTATTTTCAGTAAGACTTACCTGTATTCTGTAAATCTGAATTCTAAATGATGATTGATGTGCAGATGTGCTATATTCCACTTTTAATGCTGGAAGATAGTTTCTTCGAATAGCTTGTACATGTGGTTGCAAAATTTTCATGTTAATCCCACTAGGTGTGAAGCGAACCTGAAAAATAACCAATCCCCCCACAAAAAGAAAACCAACATGAAATGTCTCTTTTCCATAAATGATTAAGATTGAAAATTTATATCATAAAACTTTTAGGGTAATACTAATTTAAAGAGTAGGCTAAATATTTGACTAGGGTTAAGCTGAGATCTTTTACCTCATATTCTTAAATTGTACATACTTTTATAATCCTTATAGGTTGGCTGTATCAATTTTTACATTAATAAAATTTACATAATAAAAATCAAGTAATGAAAGAAAATAAATTTAAGAATAAAATAAAAAAACATTTTTAACTTCTCATTAACTAAAGAAAGTATCTTTAAGAGGAAGTGTTTTAAAAAATAACATTTTTAGTTGAAAATGGACTCAATACATTTATTTTGTTTGTTTATTTTTATGTGGTGATGGGGATCAAACTCAGTGCCTCTCATGTGCTAGGTAAGCACCCTACCACTGATCTACAACCCCAGCCAGAAAGTTTGATTTCTTAATAACATAACCATCCCTTTAAAATATTTTGTATGAGTTAGGTATGTTAGGATTAACTATATTCAATTTGTTTTGTAAGGAAGCCAGACTTTCCTTAAAATTCATTAGCAATTCAAACTACAATAGAGAAAAATTAGAAATTCAAATTAATGATTAAAAGAATTTACCGGAATATTAGTGTCCAACTCAATAACCTTGTCTTCTAAGGGTGAAGATTCAGTATATTCCTTAAATTCTTTTTCCAACTTCTCAGTATGCTTTACACTCATTGTCTTCCATCTTGCCTTCTTCTTGGGCTTTGTTTCCCAAACCACATCAGAACTTACATATGAAAGCAAAAATCATAGTACTAATTTATAATCATTTTCATTTAAACTGGTTTATTACATAAATTAAAAAACCTTTGTAAAACTTCAAAAGTTTTACTGAATTGTGAAATCACAATTTTAGCCTTAATTACAAATAAGCACATTACAAATCTAAAAACACGAATTAATTAACATTTCTGTCATTCCTATTCATTGTAGCTGGGGTGTAATGGACAATAAGTAGTGAACAAGTGAATCAATTTTAACATATAGGTAAAAATGTTTGCAAAAGAGAAAAAGTATGCAAAATAAAGAGAATCTGGAGTCTCAGGATATGTGAAGTGGTGGGGAATGTGGTATTAAAATGGAGTAGTCAACACAGACCTCACTGAGAAGCTAAAATTTCATCAGCCTTAAAGGACGTAAGGGAGTTATCCAGCAGACTACAGAAAAAGAATATTTCATTTAAGTGCAAAGCATTAACAAAGATTCTAAAGCAATATCACATCTGCAGTAAATGAAGAACAAGAAGGCCAGTATGGTAGGAACACATTAAGAGTAAAAGATGAAGTCAGTCGGTGGGAGATCAAATAATGCAGAACCTTCTAAGACACTGAAAAGACTGAGTTTTATTCTGAGTTGAGGAAACACTGAAAGGTTAAAAGAAGATTAGTAACATAATCTATGTTTTGAGAATGCATTATGGGTTGGGGGAAGAAAAAAGGATCAAGGCTACAAGCAGAAAAACTTATTAAGGGTTAATACAGCAAGCACCTGAGAAATGGTACTGGCTTGGATGAGGGTAATAACAGGCAATAAAATATGGTCAGTTGCTATGCATACGTTGAAGGAAAAGTTAGTACAGAACTTCTCCATGAAATAGATATAGGGTATGAAACAGAGGAATTAACAAAGTCTTCAGCCTGAGCAACTTGGAGTTGTGAATACCTCCCAAGGGAAACAGGTTTTGGTAGGAAAAAATTAAAGAGTCTGGTGTTACATATATGAAGTTAAATACGTCTCTTAGATATCTGAGCAGATTTTATGTAGGCAGTCAGATATATATGTAAAGAATTTGGAAAACAGGACTGGCTTAAGAAATATATTATTTGTGTATCTACAAAAAGTTGGTTAATATATTGGTATTAGAAATTATGAAAAAATGAAATAGACAAGAGGATTGAGGTCTTAGAGCCTCAAAGCATCCAATGTAAGAAACTGAGAGAAAACAAGGAAACAACAAATGAATCTGAGAATGTTGGGACAGGAAGAGAACCCATGATGGTGAGATATCCTAGAAATCAACTGAAAGAAACTGTATCAAGAAGGAATTTGTGTTAAATAGCAAATCCTGCATGGAGTGGTTAAGAAAGAAAAGAATGAAAAAGATTGGAGATAGTGAACATATTAAACTCTTTTGAAACAGTGATTTGAGAAGTTTGGCTGTAAAGAGAAAAAATGAAATGGGTAGTAGAAAGAAAGAAAGTAGGGTCAGGAGTTTTTTTTTTTTTTTTTTTTTTTAAGTTCAGAGAAGTAACAGTACTGACAGAAACAACCCAGTAGAGAGACAGAAACAACCCAGTAGAGAGACAGAAACTGTAAACCTAAGATGGAAAGATGATGATGGTGGATCATTGTTGTCAAGTAAGTAACAGTGAAATATATATATGCAATATAGGAAATACAGTGCAAAAGTAGAAACATGTTTAAATGGGAGCACATACATATACTTATGGAACTCAAGAGAATCATATTGGTATAGCATGTAGGTACAAATGCTGGTAAATAAGAAGTTGTGATACTGGGAGATAAGGTGGGTCTAGGAAGTTTGCTTTTAATTGGCTTCAATTGGTGAAGTGAGATGCAAGGGAATGAACTGAGAGAAAACAGGAGTTTTAAGGAGAGACAAAATATAAAACAGTAATTAGAGCACTAGGATGATTAAAAACATGATAGTATTTATAAATTTGATTTTTGATATTTTTATCCCACAGGCAAAAAAAAAATCCTTATATGTACTTGGAAATTACAATCTAACAGTAATCTAGAAGAGAGTATAAATAGAAGAAATCTAATTGCACAGAAACTAAAATGCTTAAACACCTAACGACAGAATAAATATATATATACCCAAACAATATTATATGAATTTATGAATGTCAAAGAGAATCCCAGTATTATGTACAACTATAATGAACTATATATATGTATATATACTTATTTATTTATTTATTTACTTTAATGGCAATTAAAAAACCCTATTGGGGGAAGTTTGGGGTACTAAAACTAATCAAAATATGTTATATTCGTGTTCCAATATATGTCACATTGTAAGTTACCATTACGTATAATAAGTATGCACCAATAAAAACAGCCTCTAAAATTACTCTACTTTCATAAATTATTTAATTTTAAGTATTCAATTTGTTTACTCTTTCCAATATTTATATTCACTTAATAAAACACAAAGTTAGAAAACCACATTTTCATCTTTGCCATATCATTTAGCATGAGAGATAATACATGATAGTTATAATAGCCATAAAATTTGTATTTTAACTTCTTATTTAAATAAGAAAAACTTTAAGTTTTTGAGAACAATGAAAATTTTAAAGAAAACAGCTTTAAGATTTCTTTAAAATGACATTTATTCCATTCAATGAGAAATCGGTAAAATATAATTCACATAGAAACTAAATTTAAATATGTATCATAAATACCTTTAATATTTGGAATTCAACTCATGTAAAGGATTAAAACTACATTATCTTGTTAAGTAGACTGGAAGAAATGCTCTCACAATAGGCGTGCGGGTGCTCACGTGTGTGTGTGTGTGTGTGTGTTAATTTTAATTTAACAATTTGTGAATAGGAACAATAAGGGCATAAGGGAGAGATAAGAGCTTTAGTGGTGATGCCTTATATAGAAAATAATAAAATACAGCATTCTTTACTAGATCTTCAAGTGCCAAGGTCAAATTAGAATGTGGTTGTCTTAAGTCTTGCAACAACTACTTATGGATTATATATACAGTGTACTTTGTTCTCTGATAGATGGTAAGAAATAAATCAGAAAATTTTATGACTTGTTCAATAAGATATACTTTTAATAATTGAATAAGTCTAACTTTATTAGAGCACTAGGATGATTAAAAACATGATAGGGGATTTATAAATTTGATTTTGACATTTTTATTCCACAGCTCCCCCCTCCCCCCAAAAAAACCCCTTAAATGTACTTGGAAATTACAATTACCTTAGTATTGATGACTAGTCAAAAAAATTGTCATTTTAGATTTTTATGATCATTTCTTAATACTTAAGAACTAATTAAATTTATCCAAAACTTAAGGTACCTAACCTTGTAATGCCTATATAGGCTACTTCTTCCTTTGTATAATTGTTGACAAGAGAAATTCCAACATCTTGTAATGCCAACACAATTTCTTGCTCTGCTAACTCTGCTTTCTCACTTTCATATGTCACTTTAAACACTCTTGGATCTTCAGTGAATAAAATAATACGCTGTAAGCCTTCAAAGAATGAAACTAAATAAATGGTCTTTTTCCCCAAATTTATAGGTGTCATCATATCCTAAAAGAAAACCACACACACAAAAAAATTAGAGTTTGGTCCCAACCAACACAAAATCTAAATTTCATATTTGCAAAATGAAGATATTAATTTCACCTATTTCATAAGAGTGGAGTGGGGTGGCAAACTAAATGAATTAATATTTTTATAATACTTAGAAAATTAATCAGTCATGATTACTTCAAAGGATTAGTGACAACTAATTGAATTAATATTTGTATAATACATGGAAATTTACTTCAGTATCATTTGATAGCTGAAAGAGAATAAAAAATATCTGATATCTCAATTCTAAATTCTTATAAATGAAACACTGATATTCAGCACAGGACTAATTAGGTAGAAAGCACTTACAGAAGCATTGTGATGAACTAGGATCCTGAGGTTAAATAACATGATAAATGTAGCAAATTCCAGTAAGAACTATAAATTTCCAGCTAATGAATATTCAGATTATAGGAAATTTTAATATTTAGTAACATTCATGTTATAATGCACAGAAATTAGAAATGTTAAAATGAAATTATTGCATAGGAAACATGTTATAATACATTCTAAAGTAAAATAAACAGCACTAAAACAACATTGAGAGATAAGAAGCTTACAAATAATTCTTAAGTCTAATGTCTTGTGAATTTCTGCTTTTATAAACTTCAAACTATCACTATGATCTAAATATGCAAATATAATCAAGACTGTTTTATATTAAAATATTTTTCCTGAGTAAATCGAATCGGAATTAGAAAACACTAAATAAAGTTATTTAAATTATAGGTAATCCCCTTAAATACAATTTAAAAAAACCCATATCAGATTACTCGACAGCATTGGAAGACAATGGGAAAATATTACCAATATGCTAAAAGAAAGTCACTCTGAACCTAAAATTCCTTCCTTAGCAAAAATATCTTCATGGAAGACGAGGACACAAATAAAGATGCATGCTAAATTACTAAAGTTCATCAGCAAAAGAGACTCATACAAGGATATTCTAGAGAAGGAATTAACAAATGGCAAAAACAAAGTGATCCAAGATGGAGGTTTGAAACAAAATAGATGTTAAGCAAATAAAATAAGATCTATCTGGGAAAAAAACATTTTATAAAATTCAATATTAACCATGATTTTAAAAAAAACCCTTTGGTAAATAAGGATTAAATGAGAAGTTATTTACCTACTTCTTCTGTATTTGTTCTAATTAGTTATACATGATAGTAGAATGCATTTTGACACGTCATACACAAATGGAGTATAACGTCTCATTCTTCTGGTAGCACATGATGGAAAGTTATACAGGTCATGTATTCATATATGCACATGGGGTAATAATGTCTGATTCATTCTACTATCATTCCTATGCCCATAACCTCCCTTCACCCCCATTACCTCTATCTGTTTAGTCCACAATACCACTATTCTACCTCCCACCCCTTAATGTGAATTAGCATCCACATATCAGAGAAAATATTCAGCCTTTGGTTCTGTGGGATTGGCTCATTTCACTTAGCATAATATTCTCCAGTTCCATCCATTTACCAGAAAATGCCATAATTTCATTCTTCATTAAGGCTAAGTAATATCCCATTGTGTATATATCACAGTTTATCTATTCATCTGCTGAAGGGCAGCTAGGTTGGTTCTATAGTTGAATTGAGGAGCTATAAACAATGATTTAGCTGCATTATTGGAGTAAGCTGATTTTGAGTTCTTTGGTATAAACCCAGGAGTAGGATGGCAGGGTCATATGGTGGTTCCGTTCCAAATTTTCTTAGGACTCTTTATACTACTTTCCATAGTGGTCACACCAATTCACAGTCCCACCAGCAATGTACTAGTATACCTTTTTTCCTTTGTCCTTGCTAACATTTATTGTGGCTTGTATTCTTGATGATTGTCATTCTGAATGGAGTGTAATGGAATCTTAGTGTAGTTTGATTTGCATTTCTGTAATTTAGAAAAGTTGAACATTTTTTCATATATTTGTTGATCATTTGTATTTCTTCTTCTGTTAAGTGTCCGTTCAGTTCCTTTGCCGATTTACTGATTAGGGTTTTTTTTTTTTTTGGTGTTAAGTTTTAAGTTCTTTATATATGCTGGAGATTAATGTTGTATCTGAGGTGCATGTGGTAAAGATTTTTTCCCATTCTGTAGGCGCTCTCTTCGTGTTACTGATTGTTTCCTTTGCTGTGAAAAAGATTTTTACTTTGATTTCATCCCATTTAGTGATTCTTCATTTTACTTCTTGCGCTTTAGGAGTCTTAAGAAAGTCAGTTCCTAAACCAACATGGTGGAGGTTTGGGCCTACTTTTTCTTCTATTAGGAGCAGGATCTCTGTTCTAGTGCCTAAGTCTTTGATTCCCTTAAGTTGATTTTTGTGCAGAGTGAGAGATAGGGTTTTAATTTCATTTTGCTACATGTGGATTTTCAGTTTTTGAGCACCATTTGTTGTAGAGGCTATCTTTTCCCCAATGTATGTTTATGGCATGTTTGTCTAGTATGAGATAACTGTATTCATGTGAGTTTGTCTTTGTGTCTTCTATTCTGTACTACTGGTGTACATATAGGTTTTGGTGCCAATACCTTGCCATTTTTGTTACTATGTACTATGGCTCTATACTACAATTTAAGGTCTGTTATTGTGATGCCTCCTGCTTCACTTTTCTTGCTAAGGATTGCTTTGGCTATTCTGGGTCTCTATTTTTCCAAATGAATTTCATGATTTATTTTTCTATTTTTATGAAGAATGTCATTGGGATTTTAATCAGAAATGCATTAAATCTATGTAATGCTTTTGGTACTATGGAGGTGGTTCACTGAAGGAAAAACCAATCAAAAAGGAAAAACAAGTCAAGTTAAATAACAAAAATAAACAAATATAGCTGGAAATACAAACCATATCTCAATAGTAACCTTAAATGTTAATGGCTTAAACTCACCAATCAAAAGACATAGTCTAGCAGATAGGATTAAAAAAAGATCCAACAATATGCTGCCTACAGCAGACTCACTTGATAGGAAATGGCAAACAAAGACTGAAGGTGAAAGGTTGGGAAAAATCATACCACTCACATGGACTGAGGAAGCAAGCAGGGGATCTCCATTCTCATATCAAATAAAGTAGACTTCAAGCCAAAAGTTAATCAAAAGGGATAAAGATGGACATTACATACTGCTCAAGGGAACTATATACCAACAAGATATAACAATCATAAATATATATGCCCCAAACAATGGTGCAGCTATGTTCATCAAACAAACTCTTTCCAAGTTCCAGAGTCAAATTGACCACAACACAATAATCTCGGGTGACTTTAACACACCTTTCTCACCACTGGACAGACCTTCCAAACAAAAGTTGAATAAAGAAACTATAGATCTCAACAACACAATTAATAACTTAGACTTAACTGACATATATAGAATATATCTACCAGCATCAAGCAGATACACTTTCTTCTCAGCAGCACATGGATCCTTCTCAAAAATAGACCATATACTATGCCACAGGGTAACTCTTAGCAAATACAAAGGAGCAGAGATACTACCATGCATTTTATCAAATCTTAATGGAATGAAGTTGGAAATCAATGACAAAATAAAGAATAAAAATTTCTGCATCACATGGAGACTGAACAATATGCTACTAAATGAACAATGGGTTACAGAAGACATAAAAGAGGAGATTAAAAAATTCTTAGAGGTAAATGAGAACACAGCCACAACTTATTGAACTCTCTGGGACACTATGAAAGCAGTACCAAGGGGAAAATTCATTGCATGGAGTTCATTCCTTAAAAGAAGAAAAAGTCAACAAATAAATGATTTCACATTACATCACAAAGTGCTAGAAAAAGAAGAACAAATCAGCAGTAAAAGCAGTAGAAGGCAAGAAATAATTAAAATCAGAGCTGAAATCAATGAAATAAAAAAAAAAACAATTCTGATTCAAATGTGAAAAAAAATAAAATATAAACACAGGAAAAAAAGAATACAAACAACAATAAGTGTTGGCGAGAATGTGGGGAAAAAGGCACATTCATATATTGCTGGTGGGACTGCAAGCTGGTGCAACCAATATGCAAAGCAGTATGGAGATTCCTAGCAAAACTTGGAATGTAACCATCATTTGACTCAGCTATCCTACTCCTTGGTTTATACCCAAAGGGCTTAAAAACAGCATACTACAGAAACACAGCCACATCAATGTTTACTGCAGCACATTTCACAATAGCTAAATTGTGGAACCAACCTAGATGCCCTTCAATATATGAATGGATAAAGACTGTGGTATATATATACACAATGGAATATTAGTCAGCATTGAAAGAGAATAAAATCATGGCATTTTCAGGTAAACAGATGGAGTTGGAGAATATCATGCTAAGTAAAGAAAGCCAATTCCAAAAAAATCAATGGCTGAATGTTTTATCTGATATGTGGATGCTAATCCATAATGCGGATTGGGGGGAATCATGGGAGAAATGGAGGACCTTTAGATAGGGAAAAGGGGAGGGAGGGAAAGGGAGGATGGATGGGGCAAGAAAGATGGTAGAATGAAATGGACATCATTACCCTAAGTACATGTATGAAGACACGAGTAGTATGACTCTACTTTGTGTACAACCAGAGAAATGAAAAACTGTGCTCTATATGTGTGCTATATATATATTGAAATGCATTCTGCTATCATGTATAACAAACTAGGGTAAATAAATAAATTTTATAAATAAAAAAATAAAGATAGGTATACATTGCATGAAAAAAAAATTGACAAAACTAAAAGTTGATTTTTTGAAAAAATAAATAAAATTGACAGACCCTTAGCCATGCTAAAGAAGAGGAGAGAGAGAACTCAAATTACCAGCATATGTGATGAAAAAGGCAATATCACAACAGAAATACAGATGATAATTAGAAATTATTTTGAAACCTTATACTCTAATAAAATAGAAGACAGTGAAGGCATCAATAAATTCCTTAAGTCATATGATCTGCCCAGATTGAGTCAGGAAGATATACACAATTTTAACAGACCAATATCAAGTGAGGAAATAGAAGAAGCTATCAAAAAGTCTTTGACCGGATGGATACACATCTGAGTTCTACAAAAAAGCCCAGGACTGCATGGATACACATCTGCGTTCAACAAGACCTTTATAGAAGAACTAATACCAATACTCTTCAACTTATTTCAGGAAATAGAAAAAGAGGGAGTACTTCCAAACTCATTATATGAGGCCAATATAACCTTGATTCCAAAACCAGACAAAGACACTTCAAAGAAAGAATATCTTTCATAAACATAGATGCAAAAATCCTCAATAAAATTCTGGCAAATCAAATACAAAAACATATCAAAAAGATTTTGCACCATGATCAAGTGGGATTCATCCCAGGGATGCAAGGTTGGTTCAACATATGGAAATCAATAAATGTAATTCATCACATCAGTAGACTTAAAGATAAGAATCATATGATCATCTCAATTGACGCAGAAAAGGCATTTGACAAAATATAGCTCCCCTTCATGTTCACAACACTAGAAAAACTAGGGATAACAGGAACATATCTCAACATTGTAAAGGCTAACTATGCTAAGCCTCAGGCCAACATCATTCTAAATGGAGAAAAATTGAAGACATTCTCTCTAAAATCTGGAACAAGACAGGGATGCCCTCTTTCACCACTTCTATTCAACATAGTTCTTGAAACACTGGCCAGAGCAATTAGACAGATGAAAGAAATTAAAGGAATAAATATAGGAAAAGAAGAACTTAAAACTAGCACTATTTGCTGACGACATGATTATATAGTTAGAAGACCCAAAAGGCTCTACCAAGAAACTTCTAGAACTAGTAAATGAATTCAGCAAAGTGGCAGGATATAAAATCAACACCCATAAATAAAAGGCATTCCTGTATATCAGTGACAAATCCTCTGAAATGGAAATGAGGAAAACTACCCCATTTACAATAACCTAAAAAATAAATACTTGGGAATCAACTTAATGAAAGAGGTGAAAGATTTATACAATGAAAACTATAGAAACCTAAAGAGAGAAATGATGGAAAAAATCTACCTTGCTCTTGGATAGGCAGAATTAATATCATCAAAATGACTATACTACCAAAAGCACTATTCAGATTTAATGCAATTCCAATCAAAATCCCAATGGCATTCCTCATAGAAATAGAAAA
>NW_025999998.1:18804771-18830432 GCF_001458135.2 Marmota marmota marmota | reverse complement strand
TTTTTTTTTTTTGGTGTTAAGTTTTAAGTTCTTTATATATGCTGGAGATTAATGTTGTATCTGAGGTGCATGTGGTAAAGATTTTTTCCCATTCTGTAGGCGCTCTCTTCGTGTTACTGATTGTTTCCTTTGCTGTGAAAAAGATTTTTACTTTGATTTCATCCCATTTAGTGATTCTTCATTTTACTTCTTGCGCTTTAGGAGTCTTAAGAAAGTCAGTTCCTAAACCAACATGGTGGAGGTTTGGGCCTACTTTTTCTTCTATTAGGAGCAGGATCTCTGTTCTAGTGCCTAAGTCTTTGATTCCCTTAAGTTGATTTTTGTGCAGAGTGAGAGATAGGGTTTTAATTTCATTTTGCTACATGTGGATTTTCAGTTTTTGAGCACCATTTGTTGTAGAGGCTATCTTTTCCCCAATGTATGTTTATGGCATGTTTGTCTAGTATGAGATAACTGTATTCATGTGAGTTTGTCTTTGTGTCTTCTATTCTGTACTACTGGTGTACATATAGGTTTTGGTGCCAATACCTTGCCATTTTTGTTACTATGTACTATGGCTCTATACTACAATTTAAGGTCTGTTATTGTGATGCCTCCTGCTTCACTTTTCTTGCTAAGGATTGCTTTGGCTATTCTGGGTCTCTATTTTTCCAAATGAATTTCATGATTTATTTTTCTATTTTTATGAAGAATGTCATTGGGATTTTAATCAGAAATGCATTAAATCTATGTAATGCTTTTGGTACTATGGAGGTGGTTCACTGAAGGAAAAACCAATCAAAAAGGAAAAACAAGTCAAGTTAAATAACAAAAATAAACAAATATAGCTGGAAATACAAACCATATCTCAATAGTAACCTTAAATGTTAATGGCTTAAACTCACCAATCAAAAGACATAGTCTAGCAGATAGGATTAAAAAAAGATACTTGAGAATCAACTTACAAAAGAGGTGAAAGATCTATACAATGAAAACTATAGAACCCTAGCAAGAGAAATCAAAGAAGACCTTAGAAGATGGAAAGATCTACCTTGCTCATGGGTAGACAGAATTAATATTATCAAAATGACCATACTACCAAAAGCACTATACAGGTTTAATGCAATTCTGTTCAAAATCCCAATGGCAGTCCTCATAGAAATAGAAAAAGCAATCATGAAATTCATCTGGAAAAATAAGAGACCCAGAGTAGCTAAAGCAATTCTAAGCAGGAAGAGCGAAGCAGGTGGTATCACTATACCAGACCTTAAACTATACTACAGAGCAATAGTAACAAAACCAGCATGGTACTGGCACCAAAACAGGCTGGTTGACCAATGGTACAGAATAGAGGACACAGAGACTAACCACAAAATTATAATTATCTTATATTAGACAAAGGTGCCAAAAACATGCACTGAACAAAAGATAGCCTCTTCAACAAATGGTGCTGGGAAAACTGGAAATCCATATGCAACAAAATGAAATTGAACTCCTATCTCTCACCATGCACAAAACTTAACTCAAAATGGATCAAGGACCTAGGAATTAAAACAGAGACTCTGCCTCTAATAGAAGAAAAAGTAGGCCCAAATCTCCATCATGTCAGATTAGGCCCCAATTTCCTTAATAAGACTCCTATAGCACAAGAATTAAAACCAAGAATAAATAAATGGGATTGAATCAAACTAAAAAGCTTCTTCTCAGCAAAAGAAACAATCTGTGATGTGAATAGAGAGCCTACATCCTGGAAGCAAATTTTTAACCCTCACACATCAGATAGAGCTCTAATCTCTAGGTATATAAAGAACTCAAGAAGCTAAGCACCAAAAAATAAATCAATAAATGGGCCAAGGACCTGAACAGACACTTCTCAGAAGAGGATATACAATCAATCAACAAATATATGAAAAAAATGCTCATCATCTCTAGCAATCAGAGAAATGCAAATCAAAACTAAGATATCACCTCACTCCAGTCAGAATGGCAGCTATTATGAAGACAAACAACAACAAGTGTTGGCGAGGATGTGGGAAAAAAGGTACATTCATACAATTTTCCAAATTGGCTGCACCAATTTGGAAAGCAGTATGGAGATTCCTTGGAAATCTGAGAATGGAATCACCATTTGGCCCAGCTATTTCCCTTCTCGGACTATACCCAAAGGACCTAAAAACAGCATACTACAGGGACACAGCCATATCAATGTTTATAGCAGCACAATTCCCAATAGCTAAACTGTGGAGCCAACCTAGATGTCCTCCAATAGATGAATGGATAAAAGAAATGTTGCATATATACTCAATGGAATTTTACTCAGCAATAAAAGAGAATAAAATCATGGCATTTGCAGATAAATGGGTGGCATTGGAGAAGATAATGCTAAGTGAAGTCAGCCAATTCCCAAAAAACAAATGCCAAATGTTTTCTCTGATATAAGGCGGGTGACTCATAGTGGGGTAGGGAGGGAGAGCATGGGAGGATTAGATTAATTCTAAACAGAGAAGAGGGTTGGGAAGGAAAGGGAGGGGGAAGGGAATTGGCAAGGATGGTGGAATGTGATGGTCATCATTATACAAAGTACAGGTATGAAGACTTGAATTGGGTGTTAACATACCTTATATACAGAGATATGAAAAATTGTGGTATATATGTGTATTAAGAATTGTAACGCAAAAAAAGTACACATGTACAATGGCATAAATTGGTGTGAACATACTTTATATACAGAGATATGAAAAACTGTGTTCTCTATGTGTAATAAGAATTGTAATGCATTCCACTGTTGTGTATTTAAAAAAATCAACTAAAAAAAAAAAAAAAGAAATAAGCAGGTGCAAATTGCCTATAAGCATTTTGTGAGTCTAGATGTTTGGGCCTAAGAAGATACTATGTCAGGCACTGCAACATTATATCCTCATGAAATGACCAGGAAGATATAACAATTCAAAATTTGTAATTACCTAATCACATAGCTTCAAAATAGAAAAGCTAAAATAAATGAATCAAAAAGGAGAAATGTATAAATTTATGATTATACTGTTTTAACATATTTCTCAAATATAACAAGCAAATAAATGATACAGAAGATTTAAATAACACAATTAACAAATCTGAACAAACTAACATAAACCATATAACATTCTTTAAAAAGCTACAGAACATTTTCTTTTTCTCAAATACATATGAATTAGTTACTGACCATAGACTGGCCCACATAGTTAATCTAAAAATTTCAAAATAGTGAATCAAAATATTTCCCCAAATTACAGAAGAATTAAATCAGAAATCAATGAAAATGAGAAAGTTCCCATAGTATTAAAATGTAAGGCTGGGCGCAGTGGCGTATGCCTGTAATCCTAGCAGTTTGGGAGGCTGAGTCAAGAGGATTGCGAGTTCAAAGCCAGTCTTAGCAATGGCGAGGTGCTAAGCAATTCAGTGAGACCTTATCTCTATTTAAATAAAATACAAAAATGGGCTTGGGATGTGACTCGGTATTCAAGTGCCCCTGAGTTCAATTCCCAGTACAAAAAAAAAAAGTATATGATAACCATTAAACTAAAATATAAAAAATGAGTAACAATAAAAATTAGAAAATTATTTTGAACTAAATGATAATAAACATACAAAATTAACATTTGTGAGATAAAGTTAATGTTATTTTGTGAGGAAAATTAGTGACTTTAAATGACTTCAAATATGAAGCAAAAATATCTGAAAAATAGTGATTTAGATATGAACTAAGTTGTTTTCCCCTAAGACTTACGTAGAAGCCCTAGTACTCAATGTGACTGTATCTGGAGATGGAGCATTTATGGAGATAATAAATTTCTTTTGTCTAAACCATCTAGTCAGTGGTACTTTGTTTTGGCAGCCTGAACAGACTAATACAGTATTGATCTTAAGATGTTAAAAAAATAATCAAAGTAAATCTAAAGAAAGATGACATAATATAAAATAAAATAGAGTAAAACTGGTGAAACTGAAAATACATGTATAAAAGATATCATCAAAGAAACCATGATTTTCTTGTGTAAAAAAGCAACTTATAAAATTGATAAACCTTTAGCAAAATTAATCAAGAAAAAGAGAAGGCACAAATAAACAATCCCAAGAATGAAAAAGGGCATCACCATAAATATATTCAAAATTTTAAAAAGGGTATTATGAATATATTTATGTCAACATGTTAGAAATTTCCAATGAAAAGATCACATTCTTAGAAAAACATAAAAATAAGGATAAACAGAAAAGTGAATTGTCCTATATGTAAAAATAAAATAGAGTTCATAATTCAAAACCTTCCTACAAAGGCAACTGCAGGCAAGCACTGCTTGGCTTCATTAGTAAACTCTATCAAACATCCAAAGAGGACATCATATTGATTCACATCAATGTTCTAGAAAATGCGATTAAGTATTTCTTAAGATTTTTAGTAAGCCAAGAATGCCTTGATATCAAATTATGAAGAGGAAATTACAAGATAGGAAAGTTACAAGCCAATATCCTTCATGAATATTCAAACAAAAAGTTTTAAGCCATTAGCAAGTCAATTCCCAAAATGTGAAAGCGGCCTAATATTAAAAAACTAAATCATATAATCCATCCTCAAAATAAGATAAAGTCCCAAAGCCACATAATCATTTTCAATAGATAAAAATTGAAAGCATTTAATTTTTTAAAAATCAGCAAACTACTAGGAGTAGAAAGCAATTACCTTAATTTGATACAGGGCTGTTAATTCAAAAAAAATAGTAACAACAAGAACAACAACAAAACCCTAGAACAAAAAACACACTTAATAATAAAATTGTCCAGTCTCCTTTCTAAAAGAGAAATGAGATAAATCACTGGCCTATTGATAGTCAGGAACAAATAATAATAAAAGGGAAGAAAAACATTAGAATAGGATCAAATTAAGATGAATTCTGAAGGACAAATATAATTTTAAGAAAATATTTTCTGAAAGTCCTTTATGTTATTAGAAAATGTTTGTATAAAACCTTATTATCTGAACTTGCCACTAAGAAATAAATTGTTAACAGTATACTTAATGGACCCTTAAATGTTTTCTACATAAGCAGTTAAATCTAAGATGACTGTCAGGGCAAATAATTTATCTCTTTATGAGGTGAATGCTGAAAGCACTTCTGTAAGCAAAGCTTTATCTTTTACAACTTAGTAGAAGCATATAGAGATGTGGACAAAATTAGACTACTTCTGGTTTATAATATTTCTGGATAAGATAAAGCTGGACAGAACTCACTTTTTTTACAATGAACATAAGGGAGGACTTCTATATAGTTTTGTTTTAAAGGAAGAAAAGTTTTGCATGTTTTTACTGGAGTAAATCTGAAAGATCCTGCTTCTTTGGGATAAAACTAGTTCTTTCTGGTTTCCAACTGTATTTAGCTTCTGGTTAGATTAAAAAAAAAAAAAGAAAAAAAGAAATAGTAAAAGAAACAAACAAACAAATAAAAAAGAGCCTAAATACTATATTTTAAATCACTGGCAGTTATTTTACAAATATAGGACAATTCTTAAAATCATCAAGGCTGATAATAATCTTTTAAAAAACACACAGACACAAAAAACCAAAAAGAGTTCTGAGAACACTGTAATAATCAAACTAACACTTACGTCCTTTTGTGTTACTTCCCCATGGCTTTTTCCACAACTCCACTTTAATTTTCTAGAGCCCACTGGATCAGCCCAGGTATAAAACACTGCTTTTCCAGGAGGAAGGGAATCTTCAATATCACTGAGACAACTGTTAAAAGTAGCAAAAATAGGTATAAAGTTAAATGCAACCAGATAATATATCAAAAATACAAGATAATATATAATTCTTAGCCCATTGAGATTTGTAGAAATTCTGAATTAGACAAATTTTCCTTATATAATGAAATAAGCAATCTCTAAGAAAATATTTTAAGGAAAGCATCTCACTTAGGAAATAAAGATCTTCAAGTTTGAAATGAATGTCAATTTTTGTTTTAATTCAAATTATGGAAAAAATTTCAACTATTTTATATGATTCATACTAAATCTAAGAGAATTTAACTGGCAACTGTTCCCTAAGTGTTAGTTACTGTGGCAAAAACAGGTGTAGCTTAGATATTTTTAAAATAATAAGATGTGAGACACAATATAAGAAATTCAGCTCATTCACAAAAAGATTTCAATAAGAAAAACAGAAATTATTTAATCAAAGAAGTAATAAATTAAAGTTTTTCTGAGCCAAATAAATTTACCCTGCAGATTAAAAGACTTCACTGGCTATCAGATAATATTAACGAAAACAGAATATGATCCTATGCCTATTTAGTAAAATATTTAAATTTAAAAAAAAAAAGGGAAGAGAAACCCTTGTAAACATTCAGAAAAGTCAGTTACTTGCAAAGGAATAAAAATGAGCTTTTAGAAAAAAAATTCTATAAATTAGTGAGAAAGTTCAAATATACAGACAGAATGCTATGAAATAGAAAGTGAGCCTTCACCAGATACTCAATCTGTCAGTGACTTGATCTTAGACTTTCTAGCCTCTAAACTGTGAGGAATAAATTTCTGTTATTTACAAAAAAGTCCAAATAGACTAAGACAGAATTTATGTTTTTTTATAATATAATTAAAAAACAAAACAAAACAGGAAGTATCCTTTCTCAATATCTCAAACAAATGAGACAATGATAGACAAGGAGGACTTCTAGGTACTTCTTAGACTAGTTCTATGGTCCCTATTCAATACATGTTTGATTTAAATCAATTATTATAAGTTTTACATTTGGAAGCGAAAGAAAAGTATAAATACACTAACAGATATGGGTCCATTAAAAAGTAAGAGATGAAAACAAAATACTCAGACACAGTAAATTCAGGATAACCTGGAACCACTAAGTAGTGGAACATAGAGTTGCATAAACTACAGTAGCATCAAGAGGGTATGATATCACACAAAACTGAAATAAACAATTTTAAGATTAGTCCTATACCATCAACCTTGAGTTTTGGTATTTAGGAAGCAGTTCTTTTCCCAAACACTTTAGCAAGAAGAGGATATCTGAAAAAAATCTAAAATTTTATAATTACATTATGCTTATTAACATATGAAAATTTCAAAAAGACCAAATTCTGAGACTCTGAACAAACCTTGACATTTTTCAACAGGCTAAAAAATGATCCAATATGATATGTCAAGAGATTTGTAATGTTTTGAACAACTAATAAAAAAAAAAGAAATAAGACGCAGAAAAAAAAAACAAATAAAAAATGATCAAGCTTTGGCTATACTAAACTCTTCATGATTCTTTCTTTGAAGCATTTGAAAGTAAATTATGAAGTTGGTTTGATCCCTACAAACTTGAGTATACCTTTCTTTAAAAGTAGGACATTGTTTCTTATAACCACAATACCATTATCTATGTTTATATTCATGAGAAATCATTATAAATGTCTCATTACCTAGATTCGGCTAATCAGGAGTTACCATATTTGTGATAATCTTCTTACCTTTGTTGGTACTGAACAAGATCATTTTTAGTGTGATTTATTAACAGGAATGTAGCTGCTCCATCATGGTAATCTGAAAATGTAATAATGGTTGAATGCTCAGCCAAATTAACTTCTGCTATGATACCTCCAAGCTAAAAGAAAGGAAAACAGTCTTTAATGTGATAATTTCCCCAAGATTATTATTAATAACATGTAGTAATAAAATTATTCATAACTTGATAATTTGGAAGACAATTTAGAAAATAAGCATTTTATATTGCATTTCTGGGAAACAATGAATCCTTTTTGTATGCAGATTTGTGGAATTCTAGATCGCCTATCTAGCATCCTAGGCACTCCAACTCACTTTCTGTGTAATAATTAATTTATCTTATATTTCTCTTTTTTAAAATTTTTTAATTTTTAAAAAATTTGTTCTAAGGCTGGGGTAGTAGCTCAATGGTAAAGCGCTTGCCTCGCAGGCTTTAGACACTGGGTTTGATTCTTAGCACCACATAAAAATAAGTAAATAAAATAAAGATACTGTGTCTATTTGCAACTAAAAAATATATATTTTTTAATTTTGTTAAATATTTCTTTTTTTTGGTACCTTTTCCCTTTTAAAAAGAAATGTTGGTTCATTTTTAGGGAGAGGGGAAAAACAGATAATTGTTTTAAAGAGTAAAATAAAATACTAGTAAATACACAGTAGCTTTTTCAAAGATTCTTGTGAAAAGATAACTTACCTCATTATTCAGACGCAATAAAATACAATTTTCTTGCTTGTTAAAATATATCCTTTTTGGAGGACCTTCACTCCTTTCAACTTGAATAAGAAGTTTACTGCCAGCATCCTCAGGCCAAAAGGGGATACACTAAGAACATATATTACATATATTTATAAAAATAAACAGATCTTATCAAAAATACTTATATTGTTGTAATAAACTCATCATAGTAGTAAAATAAACTTCAAAAAATCTCTGTCAGCTGGGCATGGTTGCGAATGCCTATAATCCCTGGGACTCAGCAGGCTGAAATAGGAGGTTCTCAAATTCAAGGTCAGCCTCAACAACTTAGTGAGACACTGTCTCAAAATTTAAAAAAGTAAAATAAATAAGGGCTGGCAATGTAGCTCAGCAGTAAAGCCCCCTGGGTTCAATCCTGAGTACCCAAAACAAACAACAACAAAACCACCAAACTCTTTCAACATTGTTATTAGGTTGCTTAGCTGAACAGCTATAAACTGTCAATTTAGAAATGGGTTATCACTTTCAAGTACTAAAAATACAAGCAGCAATGAGTAATTAAGTTGAAGAGCAAAGATAAGTAGGGTGCTTGGAAGAAAACAGACTTCTTTCAGAGAAATGTTGAAAAATCAGCAACTAAGCTGAGTCAGAAACTAGGAAGCAGATGTTGAGTTTAAAGCAAAGGTTCATTTAATTACTAAAAATATAAATCATGTTTGGATATTATTTGTTAATTAAGTATAAGTACACACTATTGATGAGTCAGAAAATGTAATTAGGCTCTTAATATTATTAAGAGTAAAAAAGTAATCTAAAATTCATAGAAGGAAAGAAGCTTGGAATCTCAAAACAATTGGACATCTGTGATTTGGAAATCAGGCTAAAGACAGAGGAGACAGTGAAGGCACCAGAAAAAAAGACTGGAGGACAGAAACTGGAAACAAAGACAAGAATTAAAAATACAAGATTGAGAACTAGCCTTCTCTATAAACTATAGTCAACTCCATCTTAGGTCCTGACCAGATTGGTCACTTGATTAGTCATGCAGTGTTTTCAAAGAGCCTTTTCATGTATGATACCTGATCTTTATCATATATGACCTGGGACAATTCTTTTTTCCCCTTTTTAGTTGTACATAATGGTGGGATTTGTTGTTACATATTTGTACATGCACACAATGTAACAACAGAATTTGACCAGTATCATGCCCCAGTACTTCCTTTTCATCTCCTCTTCCCTTCCCTTAACCTCCCTTTGATTTTCATAAGATACTCTCCCCTACACAAACATCTTTTTTTTTTTCTCTTTCCTCTCTAGTTTCCATAATGACAGAAAACTTTCTGAGTATGGCTTATTTCACTTAAAATAATGTTCTCAAGTTCCATCTATTTTTCTGCAAATGACATAATTTCATTCTTCTTTATGACTAAATAAAATTCTACTGTGTACATATACCACATTTTCTTTATTAATTCATCTAGTGACATACAACTAGGCTGATTTCATAGTTTAACTACTGCAAATTGTTCTGCTATAAACACAGGTATGCGTGTATCTCTACAGTATACTGACTTTGATTCTTAAGGATAAATACTGAGTAGATGTATAACCATGTCATATGGTATTCCTACTCTTTTGCGGAACCTCCATACGGATTCCCATAGTGGTTGTACTCATTTGCAATCCCACCAACAGTGTAAAAGTAATCCTTTTTCTCCATACCCTCTCCAGCATTTATTATTTTTGTATTCATGATGGCTTCCATTCTAACTAAAGGGAGATAAAATCTCAGTGTAGTTTTGACTTGAATTTTCCTAACTGCTAATGATCTAGAACATTTTTTCATGTATTTGTTGGCTATTTGTATTTTTTCTTTTGAGAAGTATTTGTTTAGTTCTTTTGCCCATTTATTAACTGGGTTATTTGGGTTTTGGTATTAAGGTTTTTGAGATCTTTATACATTCTAGATATTAATCCCCAGTCAGAAGAACAGAGAGCAAAGATTTTTCCCAATTCCATAAGCTATCTCTTCACAGCTTTAGTCATTTACTTTGCTGTGCAAAAGCTTTCTACTTTGATGCCAATCCATTTATTAACTCTTGGCATTATTTCCTGAGTTTTACGGATTGTACTGAGAAAATCGCTGCCTGTGCCTATATGTTAAAGAGTTGACCCCACATTTTCTTCCAGGAATTGCAAAGTATCTGGTCTAATTGCTATGTCTTTGATACATTTTTGAGTTGATTTTTGTGCAGAGTGAGAAATAAGGAAATAGTCTCATTCTTCTACATGTTGATAATTAGTTTTTACCTGGGGACAATTCTGTAGTAAAACTGAGCTAAATGTCTTAGCTTGTTAAAGTCGGTTTTATTCAACCATGAAAGGTAGAATTAGTTATTGAACAAGGTTAAGGATGTAAGAGGTTTACTATGATCCCCCCCCCATCCCGTCAAGACTTCCTGTATCCTAGCAGGTACTTACCCGGGAGAGTCAAAATAGAAACAATACAACTAATCCAAGCATATTTCTTGTGAAGAACTGAAAAGACTAAAAATGCTGTATATTTTGGACATCCCCAAGGCTATAATTCCTTGACAGCCTTGGCTTAATACTTGAGTTTAATAATGTACAATGTATTGAGCTTAATAATGTATAATGTATTTAAAACTGTGAGGCCTCTTGAGGCTCAATAAAGTGCTAACGTTTTTGTCTTTTGTAGAAGGGAAACAGAGAAATATAGATAAGGTTAAAAATCAAAAACAGTGATAATCATGAGTATTTTTCTTTCTTTTGGTGCTGGGGATTGAACCTAGGTGCATTTCACTACTGAGTCACATTCCTAGCCTTTTTTATTTTTTGAGACAGGGTCTCACCAAGTTGCTTAGGCCTTGCTGAGCTGGCTTTGAACCTGCAATTTTCCTGCCTCTGCCTCCTGAACCACTGGGATTATAGGTGTGCGCCAACACGCCTGGTGAGTATGCATCTTAATATGATAAGGTTGATCAGTATGAGTCAAATTAGAAACATGCTTACAGTCCCAGCTACTTGGGAAGCTGAAGCAGGATTGCTTGAGCCCATTAGTTTGAAACAAGCTGCACACCTGTAATACCAGTTACCTGAGAGCCTGAGACAGGAAGTTCACAAGTTTGAGGTCAGCCTTGGCAAAATCCTCAGCAACTCAGAGAAACCCTGCCTCAAAATAAAAATAAATATAAAAGGACTGAGGATGTAGTGCAGTGGTAAAGTACTGGTTTCAATCTCCAGCACAAAAAAAAAAAAAAAAAAATTAAAGTCAGCCTGAGCAACAAAGTGAGACCCCATTCCCCTATCAAGAACAAAAAGCCAAACAACAAAATTAGAACTTAAAAAATTCAACACATGAAAGAAAATTTATTTCTTAGGCTGAAATGATAAACAAAAACAAAAAAAAAAGCAAATTTTAAAGAGTCATTAAGCATTTGAGATTGAAATTAATGTAAATATGAACTAACTATTGAAAGACATTCTACAGATAAGGTTTTCATAGGATAATCAAGACCTGACAATATCTGAGAGACACAGATACATCAAGACAGAAATGTTATCACAAAATCACGGAAAAAATATGTGTAAGAAAAACATAAAACTAATGAGATTATGTGGAACACTCACAAAAATAAATCATATATTAATTCAGTAAGCATGTTTTGAAAACATGCTATGTTTAATCTTTGACCAAAACCCTCCTAAAGCTCCCCATTTCACTCGGTTAAGGTAAAGTCCTTGTAAAGGCTTACAAAGTTCTGTATAGTTATCCTTCATTACCACTATGCTTTTCCTCTACTATTTTTCCCTCTCCAGTATCACTGGCCTCTTTTGATATCCCTCAAACGTGTCAAATACCTTCCCTCTTTAGAATCCCTATTCTGGTTTATCCTTCTGTGTCTAATGCTTTCTCCTCAAATATTCCATCAGGCCTCACAAGGCTAACTAAGTAGCCTCCCCGTTCCAGAGTTGGTACATAGCCAGAACACTGTGGTTTCAAAGACAATCCCCCTCATTTCTCCCTCACACAATACTTTTAGATATACCTGCATTTCTAGCCCAGGCACTTTCATTTGGAGGTCTCTCTATCTGGGCCCATGAGCAGAGGAGTTCCTCAGAAGCCTCTGCCAGAGGTTTATCTGAGAAGAGGAGAAGCCCTGAAAACTCTTTCTCAGTGCTCAGTATTTTTCTACTCCTGCCCTCTTTCATCCCTCAGGTTCATAAAACTGCCAAAGCCTTTTGTTAAGGAGCCCTTCAACAGGGAGACAACCCCAATGTCTGGGCTGATCCACTTCATCCTAGAAGGGGAATGTTCCTAGAAGGGAAAATGGAACAAGGGGATGTAAGTGCCCTATCTGGTTTATTTAGCCTCTTGCTTGGACTATTCAAAGTAAATGATTAAAAGTTTGACTGTGTTAATTCATTCTGGCTTGTTGTCTTAATCAATTACTCCTATATTTGTCAGCTCAGCTGAGCTCTTGACAGCTACTCTCTCATTTCCTGCAAGCTTTTGTTCAAAGGTGACTTCAGTGAGTTCTGATCACTTCACTAAAACTAAAGGTCACTCCTTGCTCTTCAGAATGTTTGATATTCCTTATCTTACTTGATTTCTATTTCTCTCATTAGACTTGTAACTTTCTTATACATTTTATTAACTGATTAGGGTATTATTGATTTATTGTTTTTCTTTGTACCCACTGAATTGTAAACTACCAAAGACAGAAACCTGATATTTTGTTAACAGATGTAATGCAAGTCACATAAAAAGTACATGGTAAGGAGCTGGGGCTGTAGCTCAGTGGTAGAGCACTTGTCTGGCACGTGTGAGGAACTGGGTTTGATCCTCAGCACCACATAAAAATAAAATAAAGGTATTGTGTCTACCTACAACTAAATATTTAACAACAAAACAAAAACAAACAAAAAGTCCATGGTAAGTATTCACTGAAAGAATGAACAGAATTGAAAAAGGTGGAACTTCTGGAAATGAGAAATATATTTAAATAAAAAATCAGTAGTTTAAGTCATAAATAGCAGTTTAGACACAGTAAATTAAAAAAAAAAAAAACAAGAAAGAGATATACAAAGTAGAACTCATCCAGAATGTAGCAAAGAGTTAAAGACATGGAAAAGACAAAAGGAATATTAAGATATATAAGATACATGAAGGAGAATCTGAACATCTAAAATGTTTGAATAAAGATGCAGTAGGAAAATAAAAACAGACTAAAGGAAAAGCAATATTAAAAGACACATAAGTTTCAAGTTTTATAGAAAGTAAATATTCTATCAACCTAAGTCAATTGTTTAGAATCTTTTATGTAGATCTGACAGCAAATGATGGTACACAATCAAAATTTCATAAGTTACTTCAAATAATTTGAAGGAAAGTTTGGCTTAATCTACTCTGTATGAAGGCAATTCTAAAAGAGAAAATAAATCATTTCCTCCTCTTTGATGCCTCTATACCTTAACTAATTCCATTAGTATATTTAAACTATATTTAACTGAACAAGCTATGCATTCCTATAGAGAAAGGTCTAGTTTTTGATAATTAAATATTGAAAGCCTAGTACAAATACTCAATAAAAGTTCATGGAACTGATTCAAAATTGGGGTGGGGGAGGGTTAAAATTTCAGGCATCTAACTTCAAAAAAAGAGAATTCAAAGAGGTACATTTTTGAAATTCATCTACCCACCTGCTCCAATTGAAGAGAGAGCCATTTATCACTTCCCTCTTCAGCCACTGATATATGATATTTGCTCTTGTTTTTAATCATATAAAAAGGAGTAAATGTCACAATTCTGGTAATGTTAAAACTGCTAAGGTTTATAGTGACACCAACCTAAGGGAAAAAAATTAACAGTTAAAGACTGTTATATTATTATAATATCCTTATAAACTTTTCTTAAGTAACCAACAGATATTTTAAATAAAAGTTGCTTGAACGCAGAATGAACTTACTTGATATTCCATTTTTGGGCCTTTGCATTTAACGGCTCCATGACTACCAACAGTATCAATTGAAAACTGATCTGACAACCCACTATCAGTTACCATAAGCTGAACCTAGGAAAAAATATTTTAAAGATATTACAAGTACCTTTAAAAATTTTTACTTAAATTGACAATTTAAAACTTTTTTTGCATAAACTAAATATTACATTAATACACAAAACCTTTCTCAACATTAAATGTTAAATCTACTTAACCTCATGTACAAATGTTATTTCTACCTAAGTTTCAAAGTACTTTAGTGCTCCAAATAGGAATCATAAAAGAGAGAAGAGCAAGAGTAAGAAAAAAGTTACATACCTTATTGGTATAAAAAAAGTGATTTGGCTGAAAAGAAAAGAGAACTGGCTTTTTGTAATTAGGTGGATGCTTTCGATGAATTCCATCTGCTTTGTATTGTAACATTCGGCCAGTTTTATTGACCATCCAGTATGGACTATGAAATGCCACGATTGCCTGACCAGTGTTGTAAGTCATGTGGATAGCAATATCTAAATCAGTCTTTTCCATTTCTGTAACACAGGTAAAACTGATGAAACTAATGTCTTGTTGATTAGATTTTATATAAAATTCACTTTTCCAATCATGATTAAGATAATCAAGCAATTTTAAATGTAGTTTGGTTTTATCCACTTGTTCAGTATAAACCTGGGCTGAATATCCTTCATTGAGAGTAAAAACTGTATTTTCAATCCCCTGTAATGAAAAAATACAATAAATTTTGAAATGTCTGAATAATCATCCAAAAGTTCTATTTTATTATTTTAATGCTATACAAAAAACTCTTGAAATAACAATCAGAACCAGTTAGAAGACCTACACTGAAGTTCTAACTTTGCCAATGATGAAAACCTCTGTAAAATATGGAATCTAGACTTGAGTAATTGATTTGTAAAATGGTTTAAAAACTACTTCAAAGACTCTTGTGAAGAATAAGCAGTAGGAAACTTCATTGGAAATTATATGTGAAATATTATAAATATAATTAGTAAAACAAAAACATCTACAAGTGATTATAGTTTGAAAACTACAAATTAACAAAAAACATAAAAAGCTAATGCTAATCCAAAATAATAATCTTTTTTTTTGTTAATTTTTTTTTATTGGTTGTTCAAAACATTATAAAGCTCTTGACATATCATATTTCATACATTAGATTCAAGTTGGTTATGAACTCCATAATCTTTACTGCCTTCCATTTCTGATGTGTTGTTGTTGTTCTGACAGCTGCGGGGAGTGACCCGAGGGGTGCTCTATGATCTAGCATTTTTAATTTTTTAAAAAATTGAAACAGGGTCTCCTTAAATTGCCCAGGCTGGCCTTGAACTTATAATCTTCTTGCCTCAGCTTCTCATGCAGCTGGGATTATAGGCCTGTGCCACAGTGCCAGGTTCCAATCTTGATTTTTACCAATCCATTCACACATATCCAACAACTATATTACATCTTATGTATCCCTCAAAACTGTTCATTGCTCTCCAACCATGCTTCCATTACCTGAATTCCTATCTCTATGACCTCTAAGTTTGAGTCTCCTAACCACACTTTCCTCTTCTATTCCCTTTTCCCATACTTATATAAATTGTCTTTATAAAAATTGATCACATCCTTTGGAAACTGGCAGACAGAATATGATTCCAAGAGCATCAAATCAAAAATTTTATAAGAATATAAATGTAAATAGTACATCTATGTATCTTACCAGTATTCTCAATATTTCTTTCCTGGTTTCTTATTACAATTAATATTGTTCATAACATAAGATGAAGGAATCTCTTCATCTTAAAATTTTTAATTAATTAAAGCAAAATATCAGCTACTGTTTCCTTATATGCTAAATAATATTTCACACACACAAAAATGATGGTGGTTGATGGTGGTGGTGCTGGAGTGCCTCTTAGTCATATGCTAAATTCTTTATGTACACCAACAAATAATTTCCCCATATCCTAACCATGCAAGTATTATTCACATTTTATATACTAGGAACAAAATATTATAAAATATAGCCTAAGAACATACAACTAGCAAATGGCAGAGTTAAAATACAATCTCAAATCTGACAGAAAAGTGCAACTAACTATCTGTCACTCATGTGGTAAACAGATATTCTTTAACCACAGATATGTCAACTCCCTTCAGCAAAGAATGTATTAGAAAGTATAGGAATATAATAACTCAAAAAGCAAAATGAATCTAGGATAAATATAATGAAAAAGTACTTTCTTTCATGTGATAAGTTTGAAAAATTGATTATTTATATGAAATCTATGATGGAGATATTACTTTTATAACCTTATGAGAAAACCATACTTAATCTGCTAAAATAAATTTGAGTATTTAAGGGAAAAAGCACCTTCAGAGGGCAAACAACTCTTTTAGGGAATTAGCATTAAATATAATACAAAGTAGACAGCTTTTCTGCTTATGTATAGTACTTAAATGTTATTTCAATATTAATTCTCATATTCATTTCAAAAATTAGTATTCATCTTTTAAACAAATGATATATGAAATATACATGCAATATATTGTCTAAAACAAGTGATCTCATCAAATGATTATATGCAATTTTATTATCTCCATATTCTAAATTTTTAAGAGAACTGCATATTACTTTTGTTAAGTTATTTTATAAATGGCTTACCACAGTTGTGCAAATAATTTGTATTAGGCTTAACAGACTTCTAAGGTAAATTAGTGAAAAGTACTTTAATTCATCATTTTATACATGATTAAAACATTTCTACTTGAAGAATATCTGTTAGATATTCTTTATTACTACTATATAACATTTACTAGAACTTCAAAACAATTTTTATTTTTCATAATTTTAAGTAACTCAAGCTGCAAAGTCAGACAGGAAGACACAGACACACACACATACACACACACACACACACACACACAAACACACATAAAATAATGATATCCCAAATCAAAAATACCTCAATATAATAAGCAATTTTATAAGGAAGAAGATTTCGAAGTAGGATGGGTGGCCACAAATGCATTATATAAGGTAAGTCCCAACCATCTTGTGAATATACTGACAGAGATGTCAAACTATCTTTTTCAGGGACGATATTAATAATAAATGATTTCTTAGAAGGGTTTGTAGATCTACATTTCTTCTTAAGAAGAGCTCCATCATTTGCTATAATTTCTTCAAAGTCAATTGGTTCACACTTTTGATAGTCCTCATCTTCTGGCTTCAGAAAAAGAAATGATCTGCATAAAAGATTAAACATTATAATTTAAAATGCCTTGAGAGAAATAGATGAACTCTAGATAGGGCAGAGGGTTGGGAGGAAAAGGGAAGGGGTAGGGGGTTAGCAAGGATGGTAGAATGTGATAGACATCATTATCCAAAGTACATGTATGAAGACACAAATTGGTGTCAACATACTTTATATACAAACAAGGATATGAAAAATTGTGTTGTTTATGTGTAATAAGAATTGTAATGCATTCCACTGTCATTTATTTTTTATAAAATCAATAAAAAATAAAATAAAATGCTTTACATTAAAAAACTATGATTACAGCTTTAGAATAATGAAATTATTTTGTTCCATATTGTTATAATAAATATTTAAGTTTTTGTATATTTTTTAGCCCTAGGTAATATCTTCTTAACTTTCTGGAAATCCATTATGTTATTTGGCTTTTAAGAAGAGAATATTTTTATTACAAATTTACTATTTTAAAAGTGTACTTATAATAACCAGAAAATACACAATCATACCAACCATATATGCAAGGCTAAACACGTACAATCTCTTGTGTATTTTACTGAAAGAAGTTGGCTTTATGTCATCTTAACAAGAAGTAAATGTCACAACAGTGATCATAAAATTTAAAAAATTCTATTGAAAAATCATCACAGGCTTTTTAAAGTTAATGAAAGTTTTTGAAATAGTATGGAGATTCCTCAAAAACTAGGAATGTAACCACCATTTGACCCAGTTATCCCCTTCCTCAGGATATATCCAAAGAAGTCAAAATTAGCAGGCTACAGTGACACAGCCACATTAATGTTTACAACAGCACAATTAACAATAGCTAAGCTATGCAACCAACCTAGATGCCCATCAACAGATGAATGGATAGAGAAATTGTGGTATACACACACACACACACACAGAGTGAGATATTATTCAGCCATAAAGAAGAATTAGTTTATGCCATTTGCTGTTATATGGACAGATCTGGAAACTATAATATTAAGTGAAAGCCAATTCCCAAAAAACCAAAGGTTGATACTTTTCTCTGATATGTGGATGGTAACACATAATAAGGCAAGAAGAAGAGAAGAATAGTTCAGTAGTATACACAAAGGGGAATGAAGAGAAGGGAGGATGTTTAGGAACAGGAAGGACAATAGAATGAATCCGACATAACTTTCCTATGTACACACACTACAGTGAATCTCACCATTGTATACATCCACAAGACTGGAATCCTAATTAGAATAAGATATATTCCATTGTTGTATAAATATATCAAATGGATTCTATTGTCCGGTAGAACTAAAAAAAAAACAAGTTTTCTACATATATTTGCAGAAATCTGGGGCACAGATATGGAGGAGTAGGTATAAGAAAATGATGACAGAATCCTGTGATACCAAATGATTAATACTTATATTTGAATATTGCATTCTGTATTTACATTTCAACAATACCTTTAGGCATAATAATGCTTTATTTAAAGAAATTTTAAGAAGATGTGTTCATTTATTTAGCAGTACTGGGATTGAACCTAGGGCACTCTAACACAGAGCTACATACATCCTCAGCCTTTTATTTTTATTTATTTATTTATTTGTTTGTTTATTTATTTATTTTTGTCTCTTTTTTTAAAAATTCTAATTTGTTATATATGACAGCAGAATGCAATACAATTCATATTATACATATACAGCACAAATTTTCATATTTATGGTTGTACACAAATTTTATTCACATCATTCATGTCTTTATACATATACTTAGGGTAATGATGCCCATATCATTTCACCATCTTTTCTATCCCCACACATTTGCCCTATCTAGAGTTTGTCTAATACTCCCATGCTTGCCCTCCCACCCCAATAGGAATCAGACTCCTTATATCAGAGAAAACATTCAGCATTTGGTTTTTTGGGACTAGCTAACTTCACGTAGCATTATATTCTCCAACTCCATCCATTTACCTGCAAAGGCCATGATTTTATTCCTTTTATTGCTGAGTAATATTCCATTGTATATATATGCCACATTTTTTAATCCATTCATCTACTGAAGGGCATGGAATCTAGGTTGGGTCCACAGTTTAGCTGTTGTGAATTGTGCTGCTATAAACATTGATATGGCTGTGTCCCTGCAGTATGCTGTTTTTAAGTCCTTTGGATATAGACCCAGGAGTAGGATAGCTGGGTCAAAGGGTGGTTCCATTTCCAGTTTTCTAAGGATTCTCCAAACTGTGTCCATATTGGCTGCAACATTTTGCAGTCCCACCAGCAATGTATGAGTGTGTCTTTTTCCAAACATCTGCACCAAGATTTACTGTTGTTTATATTCTTTTTTTATATGTGACAGCAAAATGAATTACAATTCTTATTACACATATACAGCACAATTTTTCATATCACTGGTTGTATACAAAGTATACAAACACCAGTTTGTGTCTTCATACATGTACTTTGGATGATAATGTCCATCACATTTATAACCCAATCAATAAATGGGCCAAGGACCAGACAGACACTTCTCAAAACATGATATACAATCAATCAACAAATATATAAAGAAATGTTCATCATCACTAGCAATTAGGGAAATTCAAATCAAAACTACTCTAAGATTTCATCTCACTCCAGTCAGAATGGCAGCTATTATGAAGACAAACAACAATAAGTGTTGACGAGGATGTCGGGGGAAAAGGTACACTCATACATTGCTGGTGGGACTGCAAATTGGAGCAGCCAATAAGGGAAGCAGTACGGAGATTTTTTTGGAAAATTGGGAATGGAATCACCATTTAAACTAGTATCCCACTCTTTGGTCTATACATACGCAAAGGACTTAAAAACAGCATACTACAGGGACACAACCACATCAATGTTTATAACAGCACAATTCACAATAGCTAAACTGTGGAGCCAACGCAGTTGCCCTTCAATAGATGAATGGGTAAAAATAATGTGGCATATATACACAATGGAATATTACTCAGCAATAAAAGAGAATAAAATCATGGCATTTGCCGGTAAATGGATGGAGTTACAAAAGATAATGCTAAGTGAATTTATCCAATCTTAAAAAAACCAAATGCTGAATGTTTTCTCTGATATAAGGAGGCTGATTCATAGTGGGGTAGGGAGAGGAAGCATGGGAGGAATCAGTTAGAAATGATGGTGGAATGTGATGTTTGTATTCTTAATAGATGCCATTCTGACTGGAGTGGGATGAAATCTTAAGAGTACTTTTGATTTGCATTTCTCTAATTGTCAGAAATGTTGAACATTTTTTAATATACTTGTTGATTGATTGCATATCATCTTCTGAGAAGTGCCTGTTCAGTTACTTGGCCCATTTATTGATTGGGTTATTTGGTTTTTGGTGTTTAGCTTTTTGAGTTCTTTATATACCCTACAGATTTAGTGGTCTATCTGATGTGTGAGTGGTAAAAGTTTAGGCTCTCTTTTCACCTCACTGATTGTTTCTTTTGCTTTGAAGTTTGAGTCCATCCCATTTATTGATTCTTGATTTTATTTCTTGCACTATAGGAGTCTTATTAAGGAAGCTGGGGCCTAATCTGACATGATGGAGACTTGGGCCTACTCTTTCTTCTAATAGGCACAGTGTGTCTGGCTTTAATTCCGAGGTCCTTGATCCACTTTGAGTTGAGTTTTGTGCATGGTGAGAGATAGGGGTTTTATTTCATATGAATTTCCAGTTTTCCCAGCACCATTTGTTGAAGAGTCTATCTTTTCTCCAATGTACATTTTTGGTGCCTTTGTCTAATATAAGATAACTGTAATTATGTGGGTTAGCCTCTGTGTCCTCTATTCTGTACCATTGGTCTACAAGTCTATTTTTGGTGCCAATACTATGCTGTTTTTGTTACTGTTACTCTGTAGTATGGTTTAAGGTCTGGTATAGTGATGCCATCTGCTTCACTCTTCTTGCTAAGGATTGCTCTAACTATTCTCGGTCTCTTATTTTTCCAGATGAATTTCATTGACTGCTTTTTCTATTTCTATGAGAAATGCCATTAGGATTTTGATTGTAATTGCATTAAATCTGCATAGTGCTTTTGGTAGTATGGTCATTTGGACAATATTAATTCTGCCTATCTAAGAACGAGGTAGATCTTCCCATCCTCTAAGGTCTTCTTTGATTTCTTTCTTTAGCATTCTGTAGTAGTTTTCATTGTATAGATCTTTCACCTCTTTCATTAATTTGATTCCAAAGTATTTTCTTTTTTTAGAGGCTATTATAAATGGGGTAGTTTTCCTTGTTTCCCTTTCAGTGGATTTGTCACTGATAAATAGAAATGCCTTTGATTTATAGGTGTTGATTTTATATCCTGCTACTTTATGGAATTCATTTACTAGTTTTAAAATCTTTCTGGTGGAACAATTTGGATATTCTATGTATACAATCATATCATCAGCAAATAGTGCTAATTTGAATTCTTTTTTTCCTATCTGCATCCCTTTAATTTCTTTCATCTAACTGCTCTAGTCAGTGTTTCAAGAACGGTTAGATAGAAGTAGTGAAAGAGGGCATCCCTGTCTTGTTCCAGTTTTTAGAGGGAATGCTTTCAATTTTTCTCCATTTAGAATGATGTTGGCCTGGGGCTTAGCATAGATAGCTTTTACAATGTTGAGGTATGTTCCTATTATCCCTAGTTTTTCTAGTGTTCTGAATATGAAGGAGTGCTATATTTTGTCAAATGCTTTTTCTGCATTTTGAGATGATCATAGGATTCTTATCTTTAAGTCTATTGATATGATGAATTCCATTTATTGATTTCTGTATGCTGAACCAAACTTGCATCACTGGGATGATCCCAACTTGATCATGGTGCACTATCTTTTTGATATATTTTTGTATTCAATTTGCCAGAATCTTATTGAGAATTTTTACATCTATGTTCATTAGAGATATTTGTCTGAAGTTTTCTTTCTTTGCTTGCTTTGTAATCAGGGTGATACTGGCTTCATAGAATGAGTTTGGAAGTGGTGACCATTTTTCTATTTCACAAAATAATTTGATGAGTACTGGCATTAGTTCTTCTTTAAATGGCCTGTAGAACTCAGCTGTGTATCCATCTGGTCCTGGGCTTCTCTTGGTTGGTAGGCTTCTGATGACATTTTCTATTTCATTGGTTGAAATTGATCTGTTTAAAGTGTATATATCATCCTGATTCAATTTGTGCAAATCATATGACTCTAGAAATTTGTCAATGCCTTCAATATTTTTTATTTTATAGGAGTACAGGTTTTCAAAATAATTTCTAATTATCTTCTATATTTCTGTAGTGTCAGATGTGATATTACCTTTTCATCATGTATGTTAGTAATTTGAGTTTTCTTTCTCCCTTTTGTTAGCATGGCTAAGGAGTTGTAAATTTTATTTATTTTTTCAAAGAACCAACTTTTTGTTTTGTCAGTTTTTTCAATTGTTTCATTTGTTTTGATTTCATTGATTTTAGCATTGAGTTTAATTATTTCCTGTCTTCTACTGCTTTGGGTGTTGATTTGTTCTTCTTTCTCTAGGGCTTTAAGATGTAATGTTAGGTTATTTATCTGGTTCCTTTTTCCTTCTTTAAAGGAATAACTCCATACAATGAACTTTCTTCTTAGTATTGCCTTCATATTGTCCCAGAGATTTCAATATGTTGCATCAGTATTCTCATTTACCTCTAAGAATTGTTTAATCTCCTCCTTGATGTTTTTTGCAACCCATTGTTCATTCAATAGCAATATTAGTTAGTCTCCAGGTGTTGGAATAATTTTTATGTTGTCATTGATTTCTAATTTCATTCGATTATGATCTGATAAAATGCAGGGTAGTCTCTTTCATTTCGTTTTTTTGTATTTGCTAAGAGTTTCTTTGTGGCGTAACATATGGTCTATGTAGAGAAGGATCCATGTGCTGCTGAGAAGAAAGGTATTCACTTGTTGAAGAATTAAATATTCTATATATATCAATTAAGTAGAAGTTATTGATTTTATTATTGAGTTTTATAGTTTTTGTTCAGCTTTTGATTGGAAGATCTATCCAGTCGCTAAAGAGGTATGTTAAAGTCACCCTAAATTACTCCGTTGTGGTCTATTTGAGTCTCTGAACATGAGAAGAATTTATTAAATGAGCAAAGTTGATTCATTGTTTGGGGCATATATATGTATAATTGTTATGTCTTCTTGGGCAGTATGAAATGACCTTCTTTATCCTTTTTGATTAACTTTAGCTTAAAATCTACTTAATTGATATGAGGATGGAAACCCCTCCTTGCTTCCAAAGTCCATGTGACTGGTATGATTTTTCCCAAACTTTCACCTTCAGTTTGTGGATGTCTTTTCCTATGAGTCTCAGGAGGCAGCATATAATTAGGACTTTTTAAAAAATCTAATCTGCTAGCCTATGTCTTTTGATTGATGAGTTTAGGCCATTAACCTTCAGGGTTATTATTGAGACATAATTTGTGTTCCCAGCCATTTTTGTGCTTAATTTAACTTGATTTCTCCTTTCACTATTTTTTCCTTTAGTGTAACACCTCCCTCTGATGATTTTCATTGTTGGTTTTCATTTCCTCTTCATGAAGCATTTTGCTGAGGATGTTCTGTAGTACAGGTTTTCTAGATGAAAATTCTTTTAACTTTTGTTTATAGTGGAAGGTTTTTATATTATCATCAAATATAAAGCTTGATTTTTCTGGATACAAGATTCTTGGTTGGCATCTATGTCTTTCAGAGTTTCGTATATGTTGTTCCAGGATCTTCGAGCTTTCAGGGTGTGGGTTGAAAAATCTGTACATATCCTAATTGGTTCCCCCTATATGTAATTGGATTCCTTTCTCTTGTGGCTTTTAATATTCTCTCCTTATTCTATATGTTAGCCATTTTCATTATAGTGTGCCTTGGTGTGGATCTGTTGTGATTTTGGTGACCTGTAAGACTCTTCTAGTTGGTTTTCCAATTCATTCTTCATGCTTGGAAAACATTTCATTGAATAGATTGTTCATTCCTTTGGTTTGGAACTCTATACCTTTCTCCATCCCAATAACCCTTAAAGTTGGTCTTTTTATGCTATCCCATATTTCTTGAATGTTCTGCTTATGGTTTCTTACCATTTCCACTGTGTGGTCCACTTTCTTTTCAAGATGAGATTATATATATATATATATATATATATATTTAGTTTTCGGCAGACACAATATCTTTGTTTGTATGTGGTGCGAACCCGGGCCAGCGCGATACCGCTTGAGCCACATCCCCAGACCAAGATGATATATTTTGTCTTCATTGTCTGAGGTCCTGTCTTCCAAGTGGTGATGCTTTCAAATGAATTTTAGTTTGGTTTATTGTTTCTTTCATTTCAAAGATTTCTGTTTTCTGCCAGCCGTGCAAGCACCGTACTCAGGGCTGAATTCTGGGTTCGAGATGGGGGAAGGAAGTGGTCCATCTCGGTTCTCCACACCGGTCAGACCACAGAGGAGGCCAGCAGCGACCATGTTGGAAAGCTGACGTCACCATCCCTGTTTTCAACTGACCGCAGCGCATTCAGCCATAGAACAGGTAATTTCAGGCTGCAATTCGCCTGCGGCTTGCAGACAGATTGCTAGGGTTCGGTGCCTGGGTGCTTCTTAGAACCTGATCTTATCGGAGCGAACACCGAGCGCGGGGCGGCCGAGTTCCGGCTCCCGGAACCGTCCCGGAACCGCCCTGAGACATGAGAAGAATTTATTAAATGAGCAAAGTTAAAGGGCTGTGGAGCCTGCGGAGGCTGCTTCTTGGACCCTGCTCCTATCAGAGCATACACCAAGCACTAAGCGGCCGAATTCCAGCTCCCGGAACTGAGCCCGCGGGGACTGCTTCTTGGAGCTTACGCTTATAGGAGCTTACACTGAGCACGGAGCGGCCGAGATCCGTCTCCCGGAACTTCCCTGGCCTGGGGCTAGGAGCCCGCGGAAACTGCTTCTCGGTACGGGTCCTGCTGACGGCCGGTCAGGACTCACCCGTTGCTTTGGTTGCCCGGCAAGGGGAACGAAATGCTGCCATTCACATAGGATACCAACATGGCAGAGATCTGATGTCAGCAGAAAGCGGCGGAGGAGAGAACTTCATCAATACCAGCGGCGACAGAAACAGTTGGTCTCCTGGTAGGGGGGGTGAGGCACAGACACC
>NW_025999998.1:18762819-18799375 GCF_001458135.2 Marmota marmota marmota | reverse complement strand
GAGGGGAGAGGTGAGGAGGGGGGAGGGTGGAGGATGGGAAAGGCAGTGGAGCACAACAGACATTAGTATGGCAATATGTAAATCAATGGATGTGTATCTGATGTGATTCTGCAATCTGTGTATGGGGTGAAGGTGGGAGTTCATAACCCACTTGAATCAAAGTGTGGAATATGATATGTCAAGAAATTTGTAATGTTTTGAACAACCCACAATAAAAAATTAAAAAAAAAAAAAAGATTTCTGTTTGATTTTTATTTTTAGAACTTCTATCTCCCTATTGAAGTCATCTTTTGCTTCCTGTGTTTACGTAACTCTTCCTCAAAATAAGTTTTTACTGCCTGTATTTGCTCTCTTATATCATCCTTTAACTCAGAGAACATTTTATTATGTACATCCTGAACTCCTTCTCTGTAATTTCATCTGCTGTGCTGGCCATGGATTCTAATAATGTGTTATCTTGATTTATTTGGGGCACTTTCCTCCTTTGTCTTTTCATGTTGCTTGTGTGTCTTTCCTTCTAGCACTGTGGATCTGAGGCATTTCCGTTTTTACCCTATAAGCTTTTAGTATCCTTGTAGAGTTCCAATCTCTCTCCTTTTGAGGGGAAGGACAATGTTAACAAACCCAATATAAACAAGATATAACCTTAAAACAAACAGTTGCTATTAAAATGTTTACAATTTGTTTACAATGTATAGAAATGGTGAATTCAATTATTATCTATAATATAATCAGCAGGTTTGTAAAAGGGTTTAAAGTTTCTGACAGTGGACAAAGAACTGTGGATGAGGTATAGGATGATTTGTTGAGGAGGCAGGAGGTGAGGATATAGAGTTCTTACATCTTAGGAAGTATGGATGAGAAACCTAAAGAAGAATGTCAGTAGCAGGAGAATGGAGAAGAAGTAATTTAGGGTAGACAAGTAAATGGAAAGACAGTAGAGTACACATATACTGAGAAAAATAAAAAATGTTAAAATAGTAAAAATTGGAGGGGAAAAAAAGAATATACAAGTCAACTATAATATACTATTCAGATGCCCAGTCCTCAAAATCCTAATTCATGCAAAATACTTGCTTTCACATAGGCTGGGGATGTGAGGGTGGGAGAATAGGGAAGGAGAAGGAAAAAAAAAAAATCTCGAAGGAAGAGGCAAGGGTTGTTTTAGCTAGAGATCAGTATCTTTCCTGGTGGTGTCATCTGTTGTTAGCTGGTATTTACACCCTCAGGATGGTGAAGTTAAGCATGGTATCACTATTCTGGGTTAGTGGCTGCTGGGGAGAAGGGGGATTTAGAAACTGGGCACCTGGCCAGCAGTGTTCCAAACTGGGAGTTGCCCCACTAAAGATGGTGATGAAAGTGACCCAAGATGGAGCCAGCTGCTTTCAGTGATGAGGTGTTGGTCGGCTTGGGAGAGGCAGGTGATAGCGTTGGATATGGACAATATGTTCAGAGAGTGTTCTGTGGCATACAGTGTGTAGTTTCAGCTGTCTTCAGAGCCTGTGTGAAGTTCTCCGGTACAGGCATGCTACAGCACGTAGGGGACTATCTCTGTTGCTGCAGAGTCCCAAGATGGAGGCGACCCTGGGAGACCCACATTAGTAGACAGGTGTCCATACGGGAATAGCAGCTGGAGTTCCTGCACGTTGGTAGCTGCTGGGTGTCCTGTGTGGGAGCAGCATCTGGGATTTCTGCTCAGGTGGGTGGCAGAAAGTTCTGTGTGGGTACCCATGCCTATGTTGCCACTCCGGCTCCCAGTAGTCCTGTATGGATGAGTAGTTGGGAGACCTTCTCTGAAGCTGAGGCCTGGAGCCCTGCGCTGGTACAGTGGCTGTGATTCCTGCGCGGGAGCAGGAATATTGCTTGCAGAGAAACATTATTCTCACTACTTAAGTCCCAGGTCACAGAGTGACACAGAATGCTGCCTCCTGCTGGCCCGCCATCTTGGATACCCCCGTCTTTTTTATTTTTTAAGCTGTTGAGATAGGAACTGGCTATGTTGCCCAGGCTGACCTTGAATTTGTTATCTCCTACATCATATTCCATAGTTACTGGGATTAGAGGAGTATGCCACCATGGCTGGCTAGGTCTAACAAGTTTAAAAGTTAGCTATATGCTAGAATAAACACTTAAGAAATATTTTTGTGCATATTTATGAGTATGTATGGTGGTAAGGATCAAATCTAGGGCTTCAAGTGTGCAAGGTAAGTATTCTACCACTGAGCTACACCCTCAGCCCCTACAAATATTATTTATTCATAACACTAATGAGCTATGATTATGAGTAACCTTTATAGATGAACAACTGCAAAAACTATCTCCATCCCTATTTTCCTAAGCTCTTTTCTTAAAATTTTAACTGTTTTGTATTTCTATAATGATTTCTGATGTTAAAAATTTCCCACAATGAACAATGAATCCTCCATGCTTGATTTTCTATATGCCCGTTTTTAGTGACTTTAAACTACTAGTCTTTGAAACATTAGAGTACTTGTACCCCTGACCTACATACATTTTTTATCCAATCAGTTTCAGACAGCCTATTCTATTTGTAGCCTCTTCATAATTTTCATTCTACTTTCCATTATTCCAACACTTAAAGAAAAAAATTAATTTTCTCCTAAAGTCAACATATATATCAAAACATTTTATCAAAATATTCTCTGGGTCTCCATGTAGCAATGAGAGGGCAAAATTTAAAATATACAAACCAAGTAGTAAATGTAATGTTAAAAGGTAACTACTACACTGTAATAGATACTGAAAGAGCAAATGTAAGACTGAGGGAAATAATGTAGTGTGGCCAACTCTTTCTAAACAGACTGCAGGGTGTTATGCAGAAGTGAAAAATTTTGCGGGGCACAGTAGAACAAACCTGTAATTTTAGCAGCTTGGGAGTCTGAGGCAGGAATATCATAAGTTCAAAGCCAGCCTTATCAACTTAGCAAGACCCTGTCTTAAAATAAAAAATAAAAAGGGTAGGGATGTGGGTCAGTGGTTAAGTGTCCCTGGATTTAATTACCTTAAAAAAAAATGAAGAAGAAGTGAAATGTTTCCCAAAAAGAGTTCTGAGAAAAAGACTTGAGTTAGAGAAATATGTGTGGTTAAAGGAAAGTTCAAATAAAGAGTGAAGAAGAGAAAACAGAAGATGATCAATGGTAGGAGACTGTAAATAAGAAAAGGTGGTAGAATGAGTGGTCTAGAAACTGAACAACAAATATTATGTGACAAGAAGGAAGAAAACAGATGATATTAGTAGGTGGATGTAAGATTTATAAAACTGGCAGCAAGAAAAATGAGGGAGTAACTTCTTAAGCGTGAACTTAACTCTTCAAATTCTGTTTTTAAATACATACTCTATATTCTAATGAAATTCAGACTATTAATTATAAGTATACAAAGTCCTTACAATTTCATTCCTGTTTATCTTTGTTTATGCAATTATTTCTACTTCTGTTGCTGTCCGCATCTAATCTCAACATTACTATATTTTTTCTGTTCTTCATGTACCTTCCCCAGAAGTCAATCACTAATCCTTGGTTTTCAACAGTTCCTAGTAACACTTTCAGTAACTCTCTAAAATCCACTTTTTCCTACCTAATATATTTAGAAAATGTATCAATCTCTTAATGGTAACAACCATGTCCAATTTATTTTGGTATATTACAATGTCTCACCCACAACACAACACTTGATAAATATTTATTAATTAAATTTAAGGATAAGTATAGTCAAATTCTATAGAGTAAAATAGCATTTGTTAATTTAAGCCCTCATCTCATAAATATTTAAGTGCACGTACATCTAATCACTGAATTAATGCAAAATTCTTGCTGATTAGTCAATAATAACTCTAATTAGGGAAGATTAAATTTCATTTAATGAAGTATTATTTAGCCTTGAACAAAAGTACAAAGATATTCTTTTCTCTACTACAGAGTCACAAAATATTTGGCAGATATTCTTAAAAACCAGAATGCCATTAACTGTTTTTTAAAAATTTGTTCTAATGAGTTATACATTACTATAGAATGTATTTTTTGACGTATCATACATAAATGGAGTATAATTTTTCATTCTTCTGGTTGTAAATGATGTAGAATTACACTAGTATGTAATCATATATACATATAGGGTAATAATGTCTGATTCCTTCCACAGTACTTCCTGCCCCATACTTCCTCCCCTCCCTTCACTCCCTTCTAATACAAAGTACCTCTATTCTTCCCACCACCACTGTGAATTAGCATCCACATAGTAGAGAAAACATTCAGTCTTTGGTTCTATGGGAATGGCTTATTTTGCTTAGCATGATATTCTCTAGCTCCATCCACTTATCAGCAAATGCCATAATTTCATTCTTCTTTAAGTAATATTCCATTGTGTGTGTGTATATATATATATATATATATATATATACACACACACACACACACACACATACACATATACATACACATATATACCATAATTTCTTTATCCAATCACCTGTTGAAGGGCACCCCTAAGTTGGTTCCATGGTTTGGCTACTATGAATTGAGCTGCTATAAACACTGATGTGGCTACATCACTGTAGTATGCTGATTTTAAGTCCTTTGGGTATATGTTGAGGAGAGGGATAACTAGGTCAAATGGTGGTTCCCTTCCAAGTTTTCTGAGGAATCTCCACACTGCTTTCATAGTGGTTGTACCAATTCACGGCCCCACAAGCAATGTATGAATGTATCTTTTCCCCCACATCCTTGCCAACATTTGTTGCTGCTTGTATGCTTCATGATTTCCATTCTGACTGGAGTGAGATAAAATCTCAGTGTAGTTTTGATTTGCATTTCTCTAATTGCTCAGGGTGTTGAACATTTTTTGTCTATTTGTTGACCGATTGTATTTCTTCTGTGAAGTGTTGGTTCAGCTTCTTAGCCCATTTAGTGATTGTGTTATTTGTTTGTTTTTGGTGTTAAGTTTTTTGAGTTCTTTAATATTCTGGAGACTAATGTTGGTGCATGTAGTAAAGATTTTCTTCCATTCTGTAGGCTCTCTCTTCATGTTGTTGATTGTTTCCTTTGCTGTGAAGAAGCTTTTTAGTCTGATTTCATCCCATTTAAGATTCTTAATTTCACTTCTTGTGCTTCAGGGGTCTTGTTAAGAAAGTCAGTACCTAAGCTGATATGGTGGAGATTTGGACTACTTTTTCTTCTATATTAGGCACAGGGTCTCTGTTCTAGTGCCTACATCCTTGATCCCCTTTAAGTTGATTTTTGTGCAGGGTGAGAGATAGGGGTTTAATTTCATTTTTGCTACATGTGGATTTCTAGTTTTCCCTGCACCATTTGTTGAAGAGGCTATCTTCTCCCCAATGTATGTTTCTGACAACTTTGTCTAGTATAAGATAATTGGATTTATGTGGGTTTGTCTCTGTTTCTTCTATTCTGTACCATTGGTCTAAGTCTCTCTTTTGGTGCCAATGCCTTGCCGTTTTTGTTTTTTTTTTATGATGAATGCCATTAATTATTATTAAATATTATTAAATGGTTTAAAAGTTCTTCATAGAAATTTTTAAACATCTTACAAGTTATTTAAAATTTGTCTTTTAACCAACCCAAAAAACTTTCTAGAACATGTCTGATATTGTAAACAACTATTTTTGCTGTTATTCTCTCAACAATTCTTTCCCTCAGCACTTCTGAATTAAGTAATAAAATGCATGTTAGGGTTTGTAGGTCTATCTATGTGAAAATATGTGCCCGGAACTATTAAGACTGCTTTCTAAGCATTTAGAACACCACCTTAAACTTTCAGGCTTGGATCAGAAAGAACAGAACTAGGGGACAGTTAAAAACCGTAGTATCACCTTTTCCCTTCCCTAGCATTTTTAGAGTGTATTCTGAAATGGCATTTAAATAAACTACAATTCTTAATTTTAGAGAAGGATTATTCTCCAAGAGAATCCATTCTCCACAAAAGAGATTATTTTCAATTGTAAATTAAATAGCCCAAATAATATTTATTTGTTACAATGTTAAATCTACAATTATAAGACTAGCATTATTTTGTTAATTTTTTCTTAAAACATTTATATCAAATTTAATCAAAATATTATAAACATTTAACCATTAATGCATTTACATTACTCTATCCCTAAACAATTAACATAGAAGTGTTTATATTAAAAGATATTTTTTCAAAAGGAATTTCACCAAAATTCTATTATAATAGTTTTGAAAAGTAAAAATCAGGCCACAATATATAAATCTTGGAACCATCAATCATATTCTTAAACATTTGTAAAACTCATGAATATACATGACTATGGTTAAGGTGATCATTCTGCAAGCATGTAATAATTGTATTTACCAGCAAAAACATAAATAATTTTCATGGTACAAATTAATTATACATTAAATAATATTTCTTTTGAAAAGAACCACCTAGGATTCTTGAAACCTAAATAAAATAGATAATCAACAGGATAAATCAGATGAAAATTTAATAAGTTAAAAATAAATATTCACATAGCATCTAAAACTAAAAACTTTATGAAATAGCAACAAAAAAATAAAGAAAAAAATTACCGGTAAGATGCTAATGGTATGTTGAATTCATTTTCAGGTGAAGCAATTCCCAATAAAGTATCTCCTTCATAAACAGAGATTGGAATTGAAAAATGATTTCTAATCTGAGAAAGAAAAATAACTCATCTTTAATATTACTACTATAAGAACCTAAATAATTTTTATATGTCCATATAAAATACAGTAAAACAAAGGTACTATTAGGCAACATTCATCTTGCTCATATAAACTAGAAGAAAACAGAATCATTTATCCTAAAAAATATATGGAAAGGTTCTTAGCACTACAAAAAAAAAAGAAAGAAAAGAAATGAATTTAAAAATAAAACTTTAAACATCTCAAGAGGTGAAAGATAATAATTTCTTCACCTTGAGACAGGGATTAATTTATTTAGAGATATGTTTTTATTTAGGCAGAAACAGAAGAGGAAAATCCACAGAAAAAAAATATATCAATTTATTATTTATATGACAGAAGTGAAAAATGTGACAGGTTGGAAAATGTTAAAATATAGTTAATAAAGAATCTATAATCAGCATACATACAAAAATCTGTGAAATCATTAAGAAAATTGCAATCAAGAAAAATGCAAACAATATAAGCAAAGTGATTTGCAGAAGAGAAAACTTGAATGACCAATAAACAGATGAAAAAATACTCAACTTTCCTAGAAATCAAGATGATGCAAATTATAATCATTAGGTATGTTTTCATACCATAAGGCTAGCAAAAAATCACAAGCCTTATAATATCAACATCTAAAAAGAATGTGAACAGGAACACCTGCACACTGCTGATATAATACAAATTGATAAAAATTATTCAGAAAATAGTTGGGCAAAGAAATAAATATATACCTATTTAAAGACTTAGCAAGTTTTCTCCTGTCATATATCCAGAGAAATATTTACATATATGCACCAAAAAATAGTCATGTTCTCTACAACACTGACCTTACTGATCTTATTAAGAAACAAAGAAACCACCTCATAAATAGTGCAATAATTAAGAAAACTTTCTTGCTGGTGATGTTAGTGTTAGAATTCTTGCCTACCATGTGAAAAGCCCTGGGTCTGAACCTGGCATCACACACACACACACACACACACACACACAAAAGACAAAACAATTTTCTTAGAATTGATTATTTATGCAACAGAATATATTATCATAGATAAAAATAAACATATATATATATATATCTCATATCATCAAATTGGTATTTTCTATAAGAATAAAAAAAGCAAATACAGACTAAGAAGGAAACAAAATAGATGACTTCAACTTTACTCATTTTTTTTAATTTGAAGAAAAAAATTTAAATGTCAACATTTGTTATATTCCATGCTGTGGACAGAGTGGACTATATATAATAACCTTCTCAAAATTAAAAATACAACTGAAAAATCTTCCTAAGGAAAAGATTTGATATCAAATCAGCAATGTTCACTTCAAATAAGAGACAGTAGGTGTAAGTTTTATAATCACATTTTTTGATTACAAATTTTTGAATAAATTTTTCACTCAACTTGCCACTGATGCAAATGAAACCTACTAAGATCTACATGCTTCCAATAGTGCATATTTGGAATGTGAAGTTAGTTACCAAAGTGTGATTTTGCTTTGTTTACCCAGTCAAATTTAGTGTGGAAAAAGTCGGTTGGAAGCAGAGAATAAACTAGTTTTTTAAAACTTGGAAAGAAGACCAAATATCTGGAAAAAGGAATCATAAAAGCTTTCTGCAGCTCTTCCCATTTTTCTCTTCTGTCCTTGGGGACACAGCATCCAGTCCCTCTTGCCTTTCTGCCTTCCACCATCTGATTCCAGGACTACATCTTATTGCTACATCCTCTCAGCAGAAAGGTACAATCTTAGAATCACAGTGTTGAGCAGTTCTCACAAGACACCCAAGCTGGTGCCTCTTGATCCTGGACTTCCCAAGCCTCCAAAGTGTTAGAAATAAATTTCTGTTCTTTGTTTTTTAAAAAAGTATAAGTTTATCCTAAAGTTTTTCACTATACAGCAGCAGAGTAATAGGAGAGGGACATGAACAACTAAGGTAAAAACATCACACACACACACACACACACACACACACACACACACGCACGCACATAATCAAATCCTGGCTCTATTATTAACTAGTTCTGTGAGCTTGACAAATTCTATTTCTCCTGAATACCAAAAGTAATGAATTCATATATGAGAACATTTAATAATACACGAAAACATAACAAAGAAACTCTAAATAATTTCCATCCATAAATATCCAGGGCATAATCCCTGGATATTTTGTTTATCTGTATAAATAACATACTCCCCACACACAAACACACAAAAAACAAACCTGTAAGATACAACGAATGTTCAGTTTTATATATGCTCTTTTAAAATCTCTATTCTTGCTTTTGAAAAAGAATGTTTTAACATATGGATACATCAGATAATATATTGTAGCAATCTTTAATTCTATTTTTCTTTTTCTTCCTTTTTCTTTTACTTTTCTCCTTCCTTCTTTCCTGTCTTCCCTCCTTCCTTCCAAATTCTTTTTCATTTGCAATGGCTCTGTGGAGTACTTAACTAATCCCTCACAGATATGCAGCTTGTCTCTTTTATCAGTATTAAAAAATATGAATAGTAATCTCAATTGGTTTGTCTGTATTGAGGGAAGGTAAGTAAGTAACAATCAACAAAATGTTTTAAGGACCTAATGATATATTTTAGATAAAGTCTATTTAAGGTCATTGCTCTAAAAATTGACTGTCAATGCAAATTTACACATTAAAATAATGGAATATTATTATTAACACTTTAATGTTACCAAATTCATCAGTTTAGGTGAGACAGATAAATTTCATGAATGAAACAGCTCACTTAAAAGTAACAGAAAAGGCTGAAGGTAGAGTTCAGGTGTAGATCGTAAAACATTTGCCCAGCATATGCAAGATCCTGGGTTTGGTTCCTAATACCACCAAAAAAGTAGTAGATAACAAATCAATTGAAACCATAGTTTAAAACTTTCCCACAAGACACACAAAACATTAAAATTCTAGACAAAGATTCTCTGTGAACACAAATTCAAAAATTTTAATCACAATTTTAGAAAACAGTCCAATAATATACTTCATGATCAAATGAGATTTATCCTAGGAATGCAGAGTTGATGAAACATTTTTAAATAAATTTAATCTATCATCTCAACAAAATTTTTAAGATCTTCTCAATAAGCTCAGGAAAAAAGGCAAAAAATAAAATAAAATTGGAAATGATGAAGTAAAAATGTCTTTATTTGCAGAAATTATAATTGTCTAAATCTACACAACTGTTTAAATCTACTAGAATACATGAGTCCAGTAAGGTTGTACAATCTGAGTTAATAGAAAAATAATGTATTTCTAAATGCTAGTAATAGATAACTGAAAATTTAAATTTTAAAAAAAGTCAATTTTATCACATTTTGACAAAAATAAATAACCTGACTAAAATTTAAAGAGAAATAGAAAGAACTTACAATATCCAAAGAACTTCAGAAAAGAACAAAGAGGGACAATTTTTACTACCTGATTTCAAGACTTAGTAATCAAGATGATGTGGTACCAGCATAAAGACAAACAGATTAATGAAAAAGAATACAAAGTTTAGAAATAAACCATCTTATTATGGCCAAATAACTTTTGGCAAGTATCAAGAAAATTTGTTGGGAAAAATATAATCTGAGTTGGAGCAATTGGAAAGTCATTTGGAAAGACTGATCCTCAATCTTTACCTTGCAATGTATACAAAGAATCACTAGAGAGGCTGGGGTTGTAGCTCAGTGGGAAAGCCTTTGCCTAGCATGTGTGAGGCACTGGGTTCAATTATCAGCACCACATAAAAATACATAAATAAAATAAAGTTAATGTGTCCATTCACAACTAAAAAAATATTTTTAAAAAAATCACTCAAAATGGATATATGGGATCTCCATATAATGGATTACTTCTCTGCAACTACATGTAACAACACTATTCACAGAAGTTGATACATATAAAATTTTGTTGAGTGAAAGAAGTTAAATTCTACTCTGTATTCCATTTATATAAAATTCAAGACTATATAATAATGCATATTGAGAACAGATTAGTGGATACGTAGGAATGGGGAAGTTGGGAAAAGGGGAAGTTTTTTTGGTAATAAATGTTTATTACCTTGACTATGATCAAGTTTCATAAGTGTTTTTATACCAAAACTCAATTTAAAATATATGCAGTTTATTGCCAATACCTTGATAAAGCTATATAATTTTTTCTAATTGAAAAGAAAGGATATATATATATATATATATATATATATATATATATATATACACACACACACACACACACACATACATATATATATATAATAAAAACCTAAAGAAAATACTGATGATTTTTCTTACATAATATCTTATAAAGCCATTCTATAAAAAATTTTAAGATATATACTGAACAAATTCTTCTAGTAGTGTGGCACTGATGAGATATTCTCTTTGATATTAACCTACTTCTATTATAGTTTGTATCCATTTAGTAATAATAAGTAAGCATAAAGAATCTCCCCTCCAAATCAATCATTTCATACCTGCACTGGTGAGCGAACTGTTATCTTCTTACTTCCTTCTACTGCATCAATTTGACAAACAATAGATCTTTCAACTCCAGATTCTCTGTGTCTTACAGTGTACAGACATCGTCCTACTTTTGTTAAAGGAATCTTATCAGCAGTCGAGTGGTTAACAGGAGCTAAATTAAATACAGATATTTGAAAGTTTTTACTGTAATTTACTATATATTAATTTTACGTATGGTAAATACCAAAATATCAGATGATGGTCTTAAAATTTTATTTTTTGCTGTTTTGTGATAGGGAGATTGAACCCAAGGGTACTCTACTACTGAGCCACATCCTATTTCTTTTTTATTTTTATGTATTTTTAAATTTGAGATAGGGTCTAAGTTGCCCAAGTTGGCCTCCTGAGTAGCTGGTATTTTAGGTATGTATCACTAGGCCCAGTTTAAACCTTTTAAAAATATCTAAGCAATGATAATTATTATTATAAAATTCAAGAATAGTGATCTCTGAGTTGCTGTCACTAATACCTTGAGACAGACATTGGAAAATACTAATGGAACTGAAATTTTTTAGTTTTCATTTATTTCAACTACTTCTGTAACTTTTTAGCTATATGATTAAACAAAATTTTGTATATACTTACCTAATATATACATGTTGTATTGAGTTGTGAAGTTACTTATTTATATAAATTTCACTCACTTTATTCCCAATCATAGAAATGTTAGTGCAAAAACAAATAGAGCTAAAACTGATCAATCCACTGACAATGCTCTGAAACACCCATTATGCATTATTTCTTAACTAGAAGAATGAGCAATATTTTTGTAGTCTGCTCCCTGTCCCCCAAATTGAATTACCTTTTTCAAATGATGCCCTCTCCTCGATAGCTACATAAATATCAGAGTATCAGAAAGTGGTAAGGGTAAAGATTTGGAACTGTTTTTCATAATGACTAGGTAGTATGATAATTTAAGAATTTTGTATGAATTCAAACTCTTTGAATTCACTAAGCTACAAAACTGGTAGAATATCTAATACTTTATACCACATATGACTAAAACAGTCACCAAATGCCTATGGTTTATAAAAACTGGAAGAGATACAACATTTTTTCCTCCCCACAATAAAGCAGTTAACTAGCCTGCTCTAAATAAATGGAGAACATAAATAAAGTAGATTTGAACAACACATATTTAGTGATGCAAAGTGCTGCAAAGGCAAAAAAAAAAAAAGCCTCAATCTATTAAAAATCCACCACCACCATCCCAACAACACACACACCTACATATATACCATATAGCCTATACACATACACCCTATACACATACACACTACAAATAGGTAAAATGTAATTTTGAATAAAACGTCAAGAAGGAAATTTATCACTTACTAAGAAGAATGAAGAAGAGTTTGCTGCTTAGGCTGGTCATTGCATTAAAATGGTCATTGTCCTTAGTTCGGACATAATCCATACTTAAACTTTGCATATTTTTTAATGTATATGACTTTGCCAGAGGAACATTGAGTACATTAAAAGAATCACTTGGTGAAACAGAGATCGTAAGTCCAAGACAATTTAAAATCATAAATGGTGCTAGATCCCTTACAAAGACAGGTGCAGATCCAGTAGCAGCTTCGGTAAATGCCTAATGAGGAACAGTTTTCTTAAATGAAAATGTGAAGAACTAAATGATAAGCAGAATACATGACAATTAAATTAACAATAAATGTACTCAAAAAAGGGGTCAACTCAGTCCATTATATCAACATTAAAAGTTTCAAATTTTCTTACCTTAACTAAATTACTTAACATTACAAGGCCACATTTGGATAATGTAATGTTTAACTGATCTTTTGAATAGAAACTGATGACAGTTTTATATTCTGGCACTTTGTAGTTTTCTTCTTCAGAATCTGACTCAACAATAGCTTGTTTTGCTTTCTTTTTCATCTAAAATGATAAATTGTGACATATAAAAAAGAATTCACTTCTAGGAACACAACATATTTCATTCTACAAAGTAAAAACAAACTTGAGACAAATCCAATAATATTGTTATTACAAAGGGCAATAAATTCATTCATTCCTAAATTTACTTGGACATGCCATCATTATGAATCAAGAACATTTACCCTGTTTTAGGATTCAAAGACCTACTTGCCATGCATATTCTGACCTAAAAATTACCAAAGGAATTCACTTATCTAAATCCTTCATCTAAAAATATCTCGAAAATTAAATCAAGTGATATAATACATTAACCTGGGCATGCCAGGCTAGCCATTTCTGTTGTTACTTTAAGTGGCTTTATAGCCCCTAAAAATTTGTTTGTAGTTTGACTAGTCACTATTAGGCAGCAAACATGCTGGTAATACTAAAATCTCTGCTTCAGAAGCACTATTTGTCCATCTAAAAGCCCTGATTATCATGATTACATAAATTTACAATATCTTTTAAGCAAAAAAATACACATTTTTCTCTATAAAGTTTTTATGGATAGAAAGATAGATAAGATTGTTAGAAAAATATTCCCTCCAGAAAGTAAAAGAAACCTGGAATAGACCACAACCTAAAAGAACACATAATATAGCGAAGAATGGGGACTGCAGCTAAATTTGCATCCATCTATTCTACTTTGTAGCTATTATTACTTTATGGAAGTCCATTAACCTCTCTGGTCTTAGTCCAGTTACAAATGTTGATAAAAACTGCATCATTTTCAGTGGTGGTGGTGGGGGTGCATTGTGGGGATTAAAGCAAATATACTTTATTCAGAACAATGCCTTATACATCAGTAATGTTAATTATTTGTATTAGAAGGACAGGTAGCACTGGCTTTGGATTTGAAAATCACATTCAGAGGTCAAATAGGGAAGAATGTGCGCAAAGTTGACAATGAGAAAACTTCAACTTTGCTATGATTAAAATTAAAGTGTCTAATGTGGTGTAGACATCAATTTTTGAAAACTTTTTTTTTAATATATCTCGGGTTATATATAAAGTATATTGACACCAATTCGTGTCTTCATACATGTACTTTGGATAATGATGTCCATCATATGCTACCATCTTTGCTAACCCCCTGCCCCCTCCCTTCCCCTTCCACCCCTCTGCCCTATCTAGACTTCATCTTCTTTTCAGACGTCAAATATACTTTGATGGGGGATGGTAATACAAAGTCAAGCATGTAGAGTGGCAAAGAGTATATGGAAAATCTCTGTATCTTCTCAATTTTGCCATGAATATAAATGGCTCAAATAAAGTCATTAAACACACACTTCATAAATATAAACACACATTATACATATATATATATATACGTTATATACAAATATATACATAAATATTTATATACATATATTTTATATACATAAATATATACATAAATTTACCTTGATTCCAAGATTCCATGGTCTAAAGTCTTCAGTCTGATCAATTTCTAATGGTTCAAGCAAAGGCTCCCATACACCAAACATTTCATTATAATAATGAACCTAAAGAAAGAATTTTTAATCTTTTTAAATGAATTGAAGCATCTTGATATTTTTAAAAATGATCTTCCACAATAGTTCCTGTAAACATGACTCTGGCCATGCTATTTCTTCTGCATGAAAAACACGCTGCATGTCATTCAGGAGCTTCCTACAATATAATCCCTCCCTCAGCACCCTCCTCGATTGGCTAACAAATAATGGTCCAGATTTGCCCTTCACAATTTACTTGAGATAAAATCCTCTCTAAAGGCATAAATATCTACATATAATACCTAAAATATTTTATACATAGTACTATTTGTTATAAAAACTACAAAAATAAATATATGCTTACTTCTAGCTCAAGCTGACAGTGGAGATTTATTAGACTACTCCAGTTTTTGCCTTCCCCTGAAAAACATGACTTTGCCAAAAGCATAGGCACTGTTCTATGACCAATTCCAGCCTCAAGAACCAGAAAAATAGAATCAATGTTCAATTTCATCATCTCTCCTTTGGGTACCAATTCAACTGAGGGAGATATTTTTTCAGTTTCATTTGACCCTTCAAGAAACCACATTTTTAAATTCTTTGTATCCTTCTTTTCCCATAAATGTGCTGAAGAAGAAGCCATCTCTTTTGGGGTGGTTTCTTTAGTTGTATAAAGTGCTGAAGTTATAGTAATCATGGTATTTATGATAACTGGTGAAACCTAAATGGAAAAACAAAATTTCAAAATACATTAAATATATTTGCTAAATAATCATAAGCAATTAATATTAAACATTTATTAACACAAAATAGGAGATATAATTTGTGGCTTACATTAATTTTTACATTACTACAACTAACTTCAATCTGATAAGTATTTACATGAATCTTGTAAATATTGAACTATCAAGTATAATTTCAACTATATGTACTATAACGGTAGTAGATATTAATAAAAGCTATCGAATGTCAGTAATAAAACATAGAATAACATACATTATAAAAATCTATGCTAAAAATTTTACAATGTTTCATAAAACTTATCAAAAACTATTTTTTTTCCTTATTTAATGATTTAAAAACTTGCTATAATAATTGCTTGTTTCTATGTTTTACTACTTTAAAAAAAAAAAGTGTACTAAAAGATTTGAGTGATTATATTTTAACCCACCTTTAGTGTAAGGGATTTTACTGAAATATCAATCACTTGTGGATCTGTACCTGTCTGAGTAGACTGAAAAAACAAGTCACAGGGCTGCAAAACCTATGAGAAAAAAAATTATTACCACTAAATTAACATTCAAATATTAAAACATTTCTATTTCAAGACCTTTATACTAATAAAGCTATGTTAAATAAAAAGTAACTAACTGTAAACAACCAATTGATTCAACACTTCTTAATCGCTAATCATTCTTTATAATAAAGTATTAATAATTGCATTTGCAATAATGTTAATGTAACACATTAAATAGAAATGTTATTCCCCCGGTTCTGGCATTTATTTAATGAGGAATTGAGTTCTAGAAACCTCATACTCAACATCTATAACATGAGGATAATAATACCTACCTCAAGAACTAAGAATCAAAATATTTAACAATTGGTTGGGCATTAACATCAAAAAGTCAGAATAGGGGCTGGGGCTGCAGATCAGTGGTAACAGTGCTTGCCTAGCATGTGGGAGGCACTGGGTTTGATCCTTAGCACCGAATAAAACTGAACAAATAAATAAAGATATAAAAAATCAGAATACCCATTTGATCAAAATGTCAGTCAATATATGTACTACTGAGTATCAAATGATTAGCAGCCATTTTTATCTCATTCCATTGTTGACATAAATTAATGAGACAGTACATTTGATCATAAATCTTATAACTGTCATCCTATAAGGTGGCTCTGAACATGTGGCCAATAAAATATAGAGGTTATACTCTTAAAGTCACTGAAGCTTCCATCACTAATGATATTTTTATCCTTCTCTTTGGTCACCCACTTTGGCAGAAAATATATCACAAGCAGTCCTTTGGATTCTTGCCAAGTAAAGCTTCAGAAAACTGATTCCCCAGCTGACAGCTTCATTGCAATCTTATGAGGAATCTTAAGTCTGTATCACCGAGCTAAGACAAGACGACTCCTAGATTCTTGACTCTTGGCATCTTCATTTTATAGTCCCCTAGACAGGATACTAAATTTTTCCTATTTTTATAGGGAATTCCAAGGGAATTCAGTTCCACATGCTCATCAGTATAGGAATCCCAATCTACTTCACTGTTTTGGCAAAGTAGAATATATCCCAATTCTTCTCATTTTATTTTCTTCTGAGGGTTCAACAATCATCTAAAGGGCTTTATCTGAGAAGAGATGTGTCAGACCGAAATGTTCATATAATAGCAAGCAAAACATTTGGAGCAATGTGGCTGATATTATCAGGAAGACACATATTCCTGGGAAAGATAATTTCACTCCAAGAGAAGACTCCTCGTTCAAGGGCATGGTATTGGCGTCAGCTCAGTTCTGGTAATGACCTTTTTTGCTCACAGGGTCTAGAAGTGGCACATGGCGTCACATGGCAAAAGACAAAAAGCACACATGCCTGTCTCAACACTTCTTTAATATTCTTAAATATATGAAAAATCTAAAGAACTTACACTATGTGTTTTACTTCACTAAAATCACTAAAATAAAATCTTATCACAGTATTAATCCACTGTACAACTAAAATGAAAAAAGTTCATCTACATAAGGAAAAGCTATAAAAGGCAAGGCAAATTGAAAATTTACCAATACATTAGGCATACTAATTAATTCTGTAATATAATTAAAAACGAATTGAATTTTCCCTAACTGTGGTAAGCAGAGTTCTGTCCTCTGGCCTGTCGAATAACTTATGTCTCTCCCAAATGCAAAATATATTTACCCTTTCCTAAAATTTATGTTTTTCATCATATATCTGACTTGTATGTCTCACTGATTCAAAATTTCATCTATTTTTTATCAACATAAAGTTTAAAATGTAAATCATAACCAGCTGCATATGAAGTTCCTGGATATAATCCTTTAAATATAGTTTTTGAGACACAATTTCGCTCCTTCTAAAACTTGAGGTGAGTTACCAGCACCCACCATTCCCAACACTTGATGGTGGCATACACTAGGACAACAGTTTACATATATTCCAGTTCAAATGGGGAAAAAGAATGAAAAAAGAAGCCAACAGAATCCAAAACAATTCTGAAATCTAGCCAGGCAAATGAGTTTCTTGATTCAGTTGTCAAACCTGGGAATAATTCTCTCTCAGCTCCTCTCTCTAAATCTTCCTTCCTTCTTTATAAAAGATAGGGCAAATCTGCACCTTTATAGTTTTATCATTCTTCCCCTCAATGGTAGAATTTTGGGGGTTCAAGAGTCTCTATTCATTTGATACTCAGTCCTTGTCAGTCTAAATATAATAGTGTTTCAGGCAAAATAATTTTCTTAGGAAGTCTGCAAGTCTTTTGTGGATTTCATGAGAATTCATTCCATTACACAAAAGCCACATCCAAATATCTCTTTTTTAAGAAAACCTGGTCTCCTCATGAGAAGACTAATGAGTAACACCCTTGTGCTTAATAGAGGCCTTCTGGATTAAGATACCAAACAAATCCTAATCTTGTGAAGGGGACCTTTAAGTGAGTGAACATTTATCTTTCTTAGGTGTTAGCAAAACATTATATAATCACACAATCTTTTCTCCAGATTACCCTCTAGACACCCAGTTCTACTTTCTAGAAGCTTTTGCCATTTGGAAAGGCTGAGAATTATCAAAATCATTAAATTCTGGTTCTTTTTAACATTTTTCCACAATTTATTTCTGTCTTCCAGTATTTTATTATAAACAGCAAAAAAAAAAAAAAAAAAAAAAAAAAAAAACAGGCAAGAGGCAATCTCTTTAGCTATACATGCCAAACTTTGTCACAAGTTCCATTTTCTATGTAACCATAAGTCAATTCTGTGAAGTTTCTTAATCACTGTGTACCAATCTCCTCTTCCACCAAGTTTCCAATAATGTATATTTTATTCTCCTCTGAGTCCTCACTGGTAATGTTCTCCTTCACCACATTTTTGTCAAGAGTGTGTTTGATATAATTAAGACTTACTCTATCATTATCAAAATTTCTCTAATGTCTACTTACTGCCCAGTTCCAAAGATGCTCCCACATTTAAAATAAATTATTACAACAGCATCTTACTTCTGGAGCAAAACACTATACATATTAGTTTTATAATACTGTGAAACAAATAACCACACATTTAGTGGTTTAAAATAACACAAATGTATTATTTCCCAGATTTATGGGTCAGGAATTTTGATGAAATCAAAATTGAACATGTGGCCAATAAAATAAAACATGTGGTGTTTAGCTTTTTGAGTTCTTTATATACCCTACAGGATTCATCTTAAAAAGGAGGACTGACTATGGAAAGACCTGCTTTCAACTTCTTTAAAATTGATGGTGGAATTCACTTCCTTGTGGCCCTAACACTAAGATCCCATATGTATTCTGTCAGTCAGGGACTACTTCCTGTTCCCTAGGTCCTTGCCATGTGGCCCGCTCCTTGACATGGCAATTTTTCATTCAAAACAGCAAGACGGCATCTCCCTGATGCTTCATCATATTTCACTGAGAATAATCACACTCCCCATTAACACATAGTCAACTGATTAGTAACCAAATATCATCCATAGGGGAGGAAAAACTGTGTAGAAAGAACAAAAATCGGGGGAAGAAATCTTGGAATTCTGTTTAATACACTTACAGAGAAAACTAAATTGGAAGAAAAAAATCTAAAACCATTCCCCCAAAGAAATCACACAAAAAAATACTATTATTCTTTTGTTTGGGGGGGGGGATCTCTTTTATTTAGGATCTATATTCAGAGACTCTGTCTATAAGGAATCCAGAAAAATTTATTCTTTTTTACTACTATAACCCCCTCACCATATTTCTCCCTTGTTATATGATTTTTACTGTGGAGACTATTAGTGCTTCCCCTTCAAAGAAGCAATCTTATAAGGTTCAACCAAACATGAACAGGCACTTAACAAATGCTCACAATAGACTCCTTACATTACAGAGATTGATTGTGATAGGGAGTACTGCCCCAAGTTGAAGACCACTGAATAACAAAGAGAAAAGATAAAATATATGAGATAAAGTGATGTCTGGGTAAATACGTTGTGGAAATATGTTCTATGAAACTCAGTTTTTTCAACACATACAGTTCCCTTCTTCTCAAAATACATTCCTATGATTCCTCCTGCCCAAGTTTAAGATCTACTTATCCTTTAGGTTATCACCATAAATATGACTTCCAGTGAAAAGCGCCTCCCCACTCTCCCACAACAGATAACCCCAACCAATAAACATAATGCTGGTATACTACAGGAAAATCTATCAACATAATTTAACATAAGAATAGGAAAAACTATTCATTTTTTCAACAGTCTACCAATAGTCACACAATAAAATGCTATACTTAATAAGATATTTTCTGTCATAAAATTAGATGTATAAGACTTTATATCTCAACATACTAAAAGTTTTATATATAAAATCAAACATTAAAAGTAATAATATCACTTCATTTGTTGCTTCTATTTTTCCTTCTTTCTATATAAAAATTACTTACTATATTTCTTCTGCATTCTCTCACTTTTTGAAAATGTAAACTCTTTCCTAACTTCCTAATACATCTCTTTCCCCCTAATTTACTATACTTTTTCCATCTTTCAGAACTAACTGGCCCCCATCATTAATGCTGATACATTCATTGCTGCTGTGGATGATATACTTGACACCTGCTGTTTGCTTTAAAGACAGATCTAGCTCATGGTTATTTTCCTTAGAGCCTCCCTTTTCTTAATAATGAGCAACTTTGCAAACTAAGACAAGGTTTATTTAGTATCTTAATTTTTTCATTTAATGGGGATTGAACCCAGGGGGCTTAACCACTGAGCAACACACATAGCCCTTTTTGTATTTTATTTAGAGATAGGGTCTCACTAAGTTGCTTGGTGCCTCACTAGATTGCTGAGGCCAGCTTTGAAATCGTGATCCTCCTGCCTCAGCCTCCAAAGCCTGAGGTTCGGACATTCAACACAACATGGACAGGCCTTGGATTACAGGCGTGTGCCACCATGGCCACCCTATTTAATATCTTTTTTAAAAAAATATTTATTGTTTTACTTTTAAATGGACACAATATCTTTATTTTACATTTATGTAGAGCGAGCCCTCTACCTCTGAGCCACACCCCAGCTGTATTTAATATCTTAATCAATATATATTAACTTAAAATTATAATGTCTATTATATTTCATAATTAGAATATTTATGCTTCTATTACTCCTTTAGAAGCCTAATCATTTTCAAGTGTATTTTTTAAACTATTGGGAATCTATGCAAATAAACTAAGAATTAAGAGTTTTAAGGAGGAAGAAAACCAAGTGATTACTAGTGAGTAAAATTCAAATATGAAGTATATCAAAGCAAATGGCTGAGGTTGAAAATATGTTATATGCAGACAAGCAAAACACCCAGATGGGGGATAAAAAGGGAAAATAATAAAACTGAAACACAGAAAACAACTGGTAGAAAGTCCTAAAAGTCAAAGAGCAGTTTGAAACTGACATGGTTAGAAATTCAGAGTAAGATCTTAATTGAAAAGTACCAAGATGAAACCAACTTCTCAGTAAGAAAATTCCCACAAACAACAATGAAGAACATCTACAAAAATGAAAAAAAAAATTTGAAAACTGGTATAATAATATTCTAAATGAGGCTCTTCGAACAGAGACAAAGTTATTATACAGAACAAGGTTGGAAAGAAAATAGGAAATTTTCACTCCTAAAAATGATATATATTATATATTAAATCAGTTACAATTAAGCAAATAATTAGTTAGTAAACTCACAGTAGTGATTTTGCCTTTTCTCTTGGCTGGAAGAAATGGGCATGCTCTGATTTGGAGATCTTTAATAGCAGCAGTTATTGTACTATTTTTACTGTCACCTTTACAGCAAATTTCACATTGTGTTGTAATGACCAAGGCAGGAGCATCATTTTTTGTCATGTCAGCCACAAACACAATTTCAGGGTTTTTAATAAGAATATTAACTTCCCATTTCTCTGATTCCTGTACAGGTGCTAAAATAAAAATAATAATTCAACATCTTAAATATATATGTATTTGTTATATAAGTATTACTTATAAGTATTTGATTATTTATGAGAAAAACATGTTTCTCTAAGTACAAAAGGAAAATAAAAGAATCATAGATCCGAAAATAATCTACTCAAAATTTCTCTTTGTTTTTTTGTTTGTTTTTGGTGGCACTGAAGATTAAACCAATGGACTCATGCATACTAAGTACATGCTCATTCAAGCTCCAATTCTCTCATGACTTGGAGAAACACTAACAACTGTGGGACAAAATCTTTACTATTTAAGGGCACAACTGGAACCTAATCTAGATTCCAAATCTCAACCTGATACTCTTTCTACTACATGAAATATGTTAAAAAATATAAAAATTATATGTAAAAGCTATTTATCAACAGAACAGAATAAAACACAAATATATTAAATTAAGATATTATCTTTGATCCCAAAAAGATGTGGTTGGTTCTTATTCTCCCTACTTGTTTTCTTTCGGCAACTTAATTTGTTCATATTGTTGCCTGTAGATAAGCAAATTACTTATTCCAATGTAGGTCTCATAATTTTTTAACCCAATATATATTTGCACTGTCAAAAAAAATACAAACTGCATATACTCTCAGAAAACACATTAAGGGTTTCCTCCTACTCTGAACAATAAAGATTTTAATTTATTTCTGCATTTACTCTGATCATCTAAATGGCTAACCAAGATAAGTGCTATTATAGTATTTCAAAAGTAAAGATATTAAATATTTTAACTGGTAACTAACCTTCTTTAGAAGTCCATGCTTGAATACTGGTCTCTGTAATAGACCCTGCTGTGTATGCCTCCAAAAAGACATTTGCAACTGTCAGCAGGAATTCCACACTTGCACAAATATACATTTCTTGAAAGACTGCATCAGTCACAGAACCATCTCTGATTTTCCTAAACTTAACATCCATCATGTCCTTTTTGTCAAACCCAACTGTCAGTCCTATCATTCTGAAAAACACAATAACAATGCCTATGTATGAGTAATTTACAAATAACCAAATACACCAATTAAAACTTTAAGGCCTCTTATTCTTTTACTAAGAACAAATAAGCACTCTGAAGTCATGTCTCCTAGGAAGACCCACAAAGTGCTATAAATAACAGACCTTTAAACTTCTGGAGCATAAATACTTCATAAATTAGAAACTTCATGTTTAAGAAATTATCATTTTTGAAAGTCAGCATGCTTTTTCCCATTTATTTTTATTTATTCAATGAATCTATCAACTGTCTAGTAAGAGCATATAACTAAACCAGAACATTTCAAATGTAACATGAATATCATGACTTGACTGAACTGAAGCTCTGAAGATCCTAAGATGTAAACAGAAAGTTAAAATGTAATCCTAAAGGTATGCTCTATACAATATACCAACAATTTCTAAGGTAAAAATTCAGAATGCTATTATAATACATACCTAGGAGTTGCTTTCTTGATGTGAGGTCTTTTATCATCTAAAATACAGTTTCTTAATGAGAAAGAAGAAAATATTGATTCATCTGTATACATTTTTAAATTACTTGTAATATTTTCCAACTTAAATTCAGCAAGTTTCAGAGAAGGATCACGAACATCTGTAAAAGCCTCCTGTGGAATAAGAAATCCAAACAGAAATCTGAAAATTATACAAAAATAGGTTTAAAGTATACTTTATGATATAAACTACTAGAAATTATTATATCTGCTTATCTGAAATATCAAAATTCTCTAATTTCGGGAGTGATGCAGGGGCTAATTCCAGGGCTTTGCACATGTTGAGTATGTACTTTACTGCTGAGCTATATACATCCTCTGCTCCAAAATTCTATATTTTCAAAGGACTCTCCAATAAAATGCCAAAAATAATTTATTTTTCACATTATTAGTTATATAAAAGTAATAGCTAATTAAAAATGGAAATGGTCAAAATTATTGTCAATTTAAAGTGAAAAGATCAACCATTTCTTCAGAAGAACACTACAAAATACACACAGAATATGAACAAGCATTACTGATAAACATTCACATATATAATTTTTCACAATAAAATGTATTTTCTTTTCTTCCTCAACTTACCTGTTCAGGACCTGGACTATACAGTACCATGGTGAGATAATCAGTTTTGAAACTCATATTTAGTGTTGTCTTAACTTGAGAAGCATGTGAATGTACTTCTACAACAGCAGCTGTTACCATAGTTGCTCCTTGAAAAATTATTGAGTAAGAGAAAAAAATATGAAAAGTAGCTTATTAGAACAACCATGAAATAGATTCAACAAATTAAGATGTTATTCAAGAAAATTAAAAATATTAGAAATTCACATATAGAATTTCTGGCTTGGGATTCTTTGCATAATAATTTGGGAATATTAAACACTCAGCACTCCTGTTTTCTATCAATGCTTCCATTTCTACTTTTATAATTTGGGAATAATAAAACTAACCACAGGGTTTGTTTTGAAGATTAAGTAAATCAGCATGTGTAAAATGTATACTAAAGTGCTTAACAATAAGTAAATAAAGCACCTGTCACATAGTTTAATATTGAAATTTTACTTTTAAAAAATAAGACCAAATAAGATACATTAGATGTTATTTTAAAAATTGTTCCACTAATCAGGACTCAAATATTGTGTTTCCTACATTTAAATTTTAATGAGAATGTTATATGTATATGATATATATTAAATGGGCTTATAAGGAAAACACATCAATTCCTAATTCTCATTCAACCCAACTCAAGAGACAAGATCAACATTCCAGGTAATTTATTTCTAATTAAGATAAAATTTACATAAAATGAAATAAATGAATCCTATCCGAACAACTTAATGAGACTTCATAAATGTATACATCCATGTAACCAACCCCCCAACATATGGAACATTTAAATCCCCCCCCCGCGAAAGTCTCCTTAATTGATCTTTCCAGTCAAATTCCAACATCCCTACCATTCTAATTTCAATCATCATGGATTAATTTTGTCTGTGCCTAAATTCTATTTCAATGGAATAATACAGATTGTACCATTTCATGGTTGGCTTCTTTCAGTGAACATAATGTTTCTGAGATTTATTTATGTTACTACATGCATCAGTAGTTCACTTATGGAAGTAATCATGCACTCTGAAAACAGTTTATTCATTCATCTATTGAAAAACATTTGGATTATTTTTAGATTTGGACTTCTATGAATAAATCATTTTGTGTATATACACACTTATTTTGGAATAGGGTGGGGTTAAATACCTAAGTGTGGAGTTACTCTATTATAGGTAGGTGTATATTAACTGACAAACTCTTTGTCAAACTGGTTATACTACTTCATATTCCTACAGGTCATATGTGAAAGTTTTAGCAATTCCATTTTCTCCATCAACATTTGGCATTGTAAGTCTATTATAATAGTCTAGTAGACTAATATAATTCTTTATAGCTACAAATTTCTTTCAGCATTGCTTAAGTTGCAGTTCACAAATTTTTTCATATTTTATGTTGATCATTATTCAGTTCAAATGACATAGGTATAAAAATTTCCAGAAGAAAATTATTAAAATAACAATATATTCTAACCTTTATTTCTTGTGCCATCAATTTTAGATATTATCTTCATAATTCCGATTATTTATATATTATTTCATTCACCTGTAACATCTTCCTCTCCAGATTTAATTAGTTCTGTCTTTACTTCCTTATTATTATGGTTAATAACATTTGCTTATTTATATATTCTTTCTCTGTCTTCCCTTGCCCTCCAAACCTTTATACCAAGAGCTAACTTTTAATAGGTCACAGAAAGGGAGCTGCTCTGCTAGGTAAGAAATCCTAACCCAGAAGAAGGTCATCTACAAATGGTTTGGCACCTACATAGTCTTTCATGTGTTGTTGGACTACGTAATATTTTTCAGTGAAGAGATTTATAGTTTATTATAATACTGCCTCTGGAACTTTAGCTACACTGGTGCATCTCTCAAAAATGAAAATTCTTCTTTCCCATTCTAACAGTAGCTAAAAAATCATGGAAAATTCAGCACACTGTATTTCTGCATTACAATATACAGATTTCTTTCTTAAAAACAGAAAACTTACCATTCTCTCTATGCCACTTATAAAATATAGTTAAGTCCTCATCACACAAATTATGTACAATTTATGCTACTTTTCTTAGGATATAGGACATAATTCTACCTAACTTTTCTTCTTCTTCTTTTCTATTTTTTTTTTGTTGTTGTTGTTCATTAAATAGTCTTGGTTCCTTTTTAATGAAAACCAAGTACTTCCAGCCTAGTCACATATATAATTTTGGGATTTCTTTAAAATGTACTCCTGGGTAGAACCATTATTGTTTGATATTTTCCACTTTCTGATTCCTAGTTTACCTTGCTGGAACATATTTTTAAACTCAATTTTTTAGGTGTGGATATTTGGGAGTTTGAGTACATTTTTTTTAATCTGTATTTTTTAGTTATAGTTGGACACAATACCTTTATTTCACTTATTTATTTTTATGTGGTACTAAGGTTCCAATCCAGAGTGCGAGGAGAGTACACTTTAATCAATGAAAAATCTAAGAATTCTTTTGTTTTCACATTTTAGATGATGGTTTGGCCATATACAGAATCCTAGCTTTAAAATCACTTTTCTCAGAATTCTGAAATATTGCTCTATTTTCACCTATTATCCAGATTCCCATCTTATCAAGTTCTACTGATAATGCAAAAGCAATACACCCCTGCACACACACACAATCAATAATCTAGTCCCTTAGTAGGCAGCCTGTTTCTTTTTTTCTCGTAACTTTTAAAATCTTACCATTTTTGGTTCTGATAGTTAAAAAAAGGAAATTTTTTTTATATGGGGAGACATAGTTTACTCAAGCTGCTTAAAATCTGGTAGATTCTTTATAAGAGTTGACTTGATATTTTACTTAAATACAGAGTTTAATACCTATTTGGAAGCTTTCATTCTCTCAGATATTTCCCCTGCAGTATCTATTATTCTGGAATTGGGCTTTCTGAACTGAAGCAACACTTTTTCATCCCTGTGTTTTTGGGGATTTGTAGTTTATTATGATACTACCTCTGCTGCTACAGTTTCGATAAAGCAACTCTCTAAAATAGAATGTGAGAGAAGAGAATTTCTTTATTTTAGAGAGTTGCTAACAGTGGCTCAATTATGCAAAATTTAGTATGCTACACTTCTGCACTATAAGTATATACTGTTCAATTATTTGTTTATTTTACAAAACACTAATGTATTTATTGTTTCTTTCATGCTTGTGCTCTTGTGATTTTCCTCAAATCTGACCATTTATGTTTAACAATAAAGGACTGTGTTGATTAGATAGTAAGGATGGGTTTCCAGTATTGCTGTAAATGTAAGGTTATTTATGTGTAAGGATTCTCCAAGTGGTAAAGCTATATAATACCTCAGGGCTTTGAAAATGTAGACATCATGGATTAGTAGGTTTTACTTTATGGTAGGTAGGTTTGGGGATCTCCAAATTATACAATGAGGATAACACTTCATTATTCTGCATCAAAATCATCTTAGCATTCCTAACTAACCCAATTTTTCACACGCTAGTACTGAACTTAGCACCCAGCTATATTCCACATAGCACTTTGGATCTAACACTGGAAAACAACTTTCTAAGTTATGATTCCTTCTATCCTATTTTTCAGCCATTTATCTTGAAAACATATGTTAAAACCCATCATCTACAATGATCATCTTTCTATATACACTCATAATATTTTGATATTCCTAATACCATTGTATACTATTATAAGGATAAGGAAGAGGGTTGCAAGCAGATGGAAGGACCTATAGGAAAGTTGAGAAAAAAGTAACAAAACAGAACTAGGAATTTTAATTCAAAGGATAAATATCAACAGAATGATTAATAAAAGAGATAATTTATGAATGTCTAAATGGAATTAGAGCATTAGAAAGAGATTTATTAATCCTATGAGAAGAAGAAAGAGAAAGGGAAAGGAAAGAAAGAGAGGAGAAAGGAAAAAAGGAATAGAAGAAAGGAGAAAAGAGGGAGATGGGGCAGGGGACAAAGGAGAGGAGGGGGAGAATAAATAGAGAGAGGACAGAAAGCATGAAAAGGGGGAACCAATTTAAGGTTAACTTACCTCCTGAATGGTATGAAGCATTAGCTACTCCATTAGAATTGCCAGAGTGGTCTTTCACACTAGCAGGTGAGGCATTAACATCTTCATACCATAAGTTGCCATATAATGTTTTAAAAATAGTAGTCATATCTTCTTGACTAAGAATAAACTATTTAAAAAAAATAATTTAGGAAAATAAAAAAAGAAAATACAAGGAAAAATGTTATGGGCCAGGGTAAGGCAATGACCAAACAGACTCCATTTTACCCTGAGACTCCATATCATGTAAGAAATGCTTCTCCCATGGGAAAGCCCCAACTCTGTACCCATCAACAGTTACCTAGCAATTCTTATACAATGTAAAATTGTTCTCTTTGCTTTCTATATTTCTAGGGCAACGTACCTTGTCAGAGATTAACTGTCTAGACTTTAGTAACCATTCTCTAACTTGTACTCAACTAGGATCATTTTGACCCACTTCCTTTCTGCTTGCTGCTATGCCAACTGGAAAGTCTTGTGGGAAATACCAAAGTACCCATTATACTGTCTCATTAACTGCACAATTCAGATTCTGTACTTTCTTGCTTATATTGGCTAAACCCTCAAACGTCCCTTTTGTGGGTTTTTTGTTTTTGTTTTTGGCTTAAATATGAGGCCAACTGAAGGTAGGCGCGTCACTCTGACCATCTCGCTTTTAGAGAGTTAGAGTGTCTGCTGGTGGCCAGCAATAAAAGCTTAATTGGAATGGCAATGTGTGGTCTGAGAGTTATTTGAGGGTCTCAGTATTGGTATAACAACAAAAAAAAAAGATTTGTTCTTTTTAATACCCCTATATCCTTCCCTTAAAATTCTCATGTAAGAAAAATGAAAAACTTATTTAATTTTAGCTCTCTAACTGAAATTTAGATTAAAATTTTAATGCATAAGAACATTCAGTTTTCTAAATGCCATGTGATCTTTAGGAATTTGTGAAATACACAACTAAATTAGATAACTACTGGCAGTGAACTACTTGTTATGAATGTGCCAAATAATCCAGTAATTTTAAACCTTTAAAATGAACTTTCATTGGTCAGTAGTTATCCAATACTTTGGACACTTTTGATTATTAATCATCTATTTTATAAAAGATAGAACAGCCAAAATAACAGTATATTTGTGTGATGAAATATATAATGTGTTTTGCATGAATTATTTTATTTCAATCTCACAAAAGTCTTAAGTATGTGAAATATAATCCTGATTTTATAAGAAAATAAACCTAAACAGTTAAGTAAAATGCTTAAGTTCACATAAACTTCAATAACTCCCTCACAGTTAACTTCAAACCCCACTTGTTTTGAAATTAGCCTATACCAACACCATAAGACCTATCATGAGAGATATAGTGGTTAATTGTATGTACACACAAAGGTATGGTATGTTTCATTAGTTTGGTTCACAGTAGCTAAATATCTTGTCAAATATTATTCTAGACATTCTTCTAAAGTTTTTTGTTTGATGAGATTAACATTTAAATCAGTAGATTTTGAGCAAATGAGACTCCTTTCCATGACAGAGTTGGCCTCATCCAATCAGTTGGATGCATTCCCTAGAAAGAAGACTGACCCCTTTCAAGCAAGAATTTTGCTGCAGGCTACCTTAAGACTGCTGCAACATCAACATTTTCCTGTGCCTTGTACTGGCCTACCTTGTACCTTTTGAACTTGTTAGCCTCCACATCATATGCACCAATTTCTTAAGCTAAATCTCTCCCTTTTACCCCTACCACACCATTCCTATTATTTATTTCTTTGGAGAACCATGAATAAAGTAACAGCATTTATATATTTAAAAAAATGAGTTTTAAATTGATGTATGTGATCAAGACAGTTTTTTTAATTGCGAAATTGTGACTTAATTCTGAACTTTTCAAAACTGTTTTTATTTCTGGTTGTAAAAAGCTAAAGGGATTTTAATTACACAAAATTTTACAGTTGTATTGAAATCAGGCTTCCTTTGACTGTACTTCATCTAGTTTTTAAGATAAAGTCCATATATACTTTATTCATGCTACCTATGTTTTTTTAAAAACTTTCATTCATTCTCTTTTTACTCATGACACTATTTTGTGCTCATTATGGTGCAAGCATTGCAAAAATAATATGTTCATATAAATTAGTTAGCTGAAATTAAATGTTAGAACTTTTAAATCATTTCTTTCAATTAGTACAGTACAATGAATTCCCCTCAAATACTGATTTTTAATCCTAACTCTTCAATCTAGACAGCAGCTCACTGGAAGAAGCTAGAAGAATTGTAAGGATTGCAAGACCGCTGATATATGGCTCCTACAAGTCAGGGCAGGCAGAAATCAAAAGTTGTTGCATTTGGTCTGCATACATGAGACTAAATGACTTCATTCCAGCTTCTGACAGAGAATAAGGTCCTAGGGTATAAACATGAGGTCCAAAAGGGATAAAATATGTGGGCTGTGGAGTGAGCTACGGCAATACTTGCTAATTGTTCAGGTGAATCAGGGTAGGGGAAGACTGAACTTCCTCCTAGTGAATCTGCCCCAGAAGGCACCCAGGTATTTGCAGGTGATCTGCAGCATCACATGAATATTCTGCATGAAGTCTCCTGAGAACAGTGAGCGAAAACAAAATCTCTGTTGCCACATGAAAATCTGCCTAATAACACAGTGGGATGTGGATCTCCCTGCATTCTGGGTAGAATATGCTATTTATGTTTTTTAAGTTTCTATCTGTTCTCTTACCAATATAAAGAGAATTTAAATATTTCAAAAATTTATCTGAAGACACCATTCATCCCCAACCCTATAAGTTAACGCATTCATATTACCTTACTTACTAAGAGCTTAAAGACTCTCAGTTGACACCATCACATTTTAAACACTGTATATAATTTTGACTTAAAAAGTCTGAAATCTCAAACATGATGGTTTTCTCTTTTTGAATAAAATTTTATAGAGAAATAGAAAGGAAAACTGGGGATGGAAGGCGGGGAAGGATCTAAGTAGATTTCTTTAAGAATAAACAGAGTATATGTTGCTGCCACTTCAGTAAAGCATGTGATAATAGTTTTGACTTCAATCCTGTCAGAAGGGAAAAATAAGGACTTGTGGGTGGTGTGTTAGAGATCTGCAAAGTAATGTCAATGAACAAAGCTATAACTAAGGTGATGACAACATTTACCATTTTCACCTTCAACCTCCCCACTCCTCTAGACATTCTCTTCCTTTAACTTTTTTTTTTACAGGTTATTTCATATTTTACCATAGTTTTAAATATTATATGCTGATAACTTATCAAATAATATTTCCAGCCTAGACCTGTCCACTAAATTCTCCATGAATACAACTAATTGACTGTTTCCTTCATGGAATTTATCACAATTTATAACTATTTTAAATACGTGTCCATTCACTTTTTACTATCTAACTACTGCATATTCCAGATCACCATCACCACCAACCACTGCCTTAGACTTGTAAGTTACATGAAGTAAAATGTCATATCTTCTTTGTCACTATATCTCCAGCACCTAACACAAGGCTTCACACACAGTAAGTACTCATTTGTATTTATATTTTAACTGGCAGCAAATCCTTAAATTAGAGTATCTGTTAAAAGAGCAAACGGAGAATATTAAAAAATTCTAGACTAATAAGTCACAATTTCCCTTCTGACCGAACTGATTATATAAAAATTCTACCCAAAAAAGTTCTTACACTCCAAAGCAACATTTCCCATGAAAAACAACAACAACAAAAACAAAAACAGAAATCAAAGAGCAACCAGAATGTTACCTCCATAGGTTTTAGCTGAGCATTTACATTAAAACAAGGAACTTCTTGGTACCATTCCCAGGACATATTTCGCTCAACAACCACTTCAAGATTTAATGGCAGTAATAGGTCCAGTACTTCCTGGTATGCATCATTAAAATACTGAGACCTGTAAGTAGAAACAAAATTTCTATGAACTGTTTCATATATAGTCAGATGAGGGTGGAGGGACAAAGATTAACTTATATAAACTTCTATATAAAAGAGAAATCAATAAATTTGGGGTATGAAGAAACTCTGTTGGGCTACATTTTACATATCAACATGAGAGATGTTCTGTCCCTATAGAAACAAAGGTGACTTTATCTGATAAATTAATTTTTTAAATAGCATTTTACAATGTGGTAAAAAGTGACAAAAAATACTCGCTGTATTCCAAATCCAGAACTTTCTCTATATAATCAGTAAACAACCATTACATAAAACCTCATTATAAAAACATTTTACTACACTGATTCAGATATGTAGCAGAATACTGCATATTTCCTTACTTTAAAAAGAAATAAAGTTGTACCATATGAAATTTCTATTTCTATGGATCAAAATAGCTGAGTATGTACAATTTTATATAAAGCTGAACCATATTTGGTTTTCCAAGTACTGATAAAAGTAGGATTGATGCTCAAGAATCAAGAAAAGATCAGGTCACTGAATTCCTTTGTTAGATATGAAGTGTACCTCAAAGCTCACATGTAAGAAAATGCAAGAAGGTTCAGAGGTGAAATGATTAGATTATGAGAGTTGTGATCCAGTCAGTGGATTAATCCACTAAAAAGGATTAACTGGGTTCAATGACAGAAATTAAATGGGTTGTATCTGAAGATAGTAAGGCATGGCTAGAGGAGGCAGGTTACTGGGGACATGCCTTTGGGATTTATATTTTGTCCCTGTTGAGCAGAGCTCTCTCTCTCTCTGCATCTTGATTGCCATGTCCTGAGCTGTTTCCTCCTCCATATCTCAGCCATAATCTTTTGCCTCATTTCAAGCCTAAAGCAATGGAGTCAGCCATCTATGAACATAGACCTCTGAAACCAGGAGCCCCAAATAAATTTTTTCATGTTTCTTATCAGGCCTTGTGATAAGTAACAAAAAAGCTGACTAAAACACCCTTCAAGGACAATATGACCATAGAAGCTTCCTATTGTATCTTCAAGTGACAATCTCAAACAATTAGTAATGTATTTATAGTTTAACTGACAGCAAATCCTTAAATTAGAATATCAGGATACTACTGTAATTTTAGCTATTGTTTATACAATGGGAAAGAAATATGGGAATCATCAAGGATCTCTCAGAATGTCTTGTTATCAAACCAATTGATGAATGGAATACAGAGTGGCATTATACTTATCCATGCATGCATGCTTGCAATCTTCTACTTAACTGTAATAAAATAAGGAATCTAAAAACTCTATAAGGTAATACTGCATATTCAACTTTAATGGCTATATATCATAACATAGAGCTAAGTCCTAAGTCATTTAATCAGCCTTCTATCATGAAAAATATGTTATTTCTAGTTCTTCACTGTAATAAATACTTGGATCACAGCCTTCAAAATATTTGAGTAAATAAACTATAAGAAACATAAATACTAAATTAAAACATTATTTCCTCTGGAAAAATCTTTTGTGTTAATATTACTCTATATCTTGGGGCTAGATAATTTGGCTATGTGTGCCTACAAGTTCTTTGAACTTTTTCTATCAAAGTATTTCATATAATGCATTTTAGTGTATACAGTCCACTTATGAATTTCAATTATAGTGAAAACTTCATGGGAAGGCACTGGACTATGTTTATCTTATTCTTTGTTGTGTTACTAGTATTAGTTCAGATTATTGGCATAAGTAATATAATTAATAAATATTTGCTAAACTGTATTCAAGAAATTGGATTAAGATATATACAACAATATAAAGAACTTGTTGTCCTTGCTTATGTGGAGAAAAATAGTAACTAAACTGTATTTTCACAAACCAATTACTTTTTAAAAGTTATTTCAGGAAAAAGTGGTTATACTCTAGTTGAACAATTCTATTTGTAAGAATTCAACCTACAGAAATGAATTGTCCAAAAAAAGTAAAGAAGATGATCATATCAGTACTGATAAACAAACAAAAAAACAATAATCATTATAGTGTTATAATATCAAAAAGAAATTGAATCAATTTAAATTCCTAACAAAATTTATTTTTAAAAACTAAGTAATAAACTATTAAGAAAAAATTATGCATTCAAAATAAAAACATGAAAAAATACAGCCTGTTGTTAGAAAAAAGCAATTTACAACACAAGCCACACAATATAATCCTAATTTTACTGAAGTTAAATATAAATGCAAATAAAATGAACTGTAACAAAAAGACCAAATTGTTAGCAGTTATTTTGGGATATTCAAGAGATTGTTAACAATCTTTTATGCTCATTATCAATAAAATTAACCATTTTGGAGATAAAATAATAAATATTATGATTATTACAGACAATTGTGGACTCTTGTTAAACACAAGCAATCTATTTTACCAATAGATTCACACCTCATTTACATCTACCATTTCTTTAAAACAAACAATACATGATGAAATGAAAGTATAAATATTCTATTTTAGCAATGGAAACTTACATTTCAAACTCTCCAGGTTACTGAACCACTTGAAACTTCAAGGTATTAATGCATATTATAGCCTACTAATAAAACAGAAATCTCTTATCTTAGTATTTTCCTGTAATTTCCAAAATCCCTGGACTTAGATAACAAATCATTCAACATTTTCCAACTGTCTTCACTAACTATATCATTCATTTCTTACCTTAACCGAAACATGGCTTTCCAAGAAGTTCTATAAACAGATGTCAGTTTTTCTCCAATAACCTGCCTATCTCAGGGTAAGAGAAATAATTTTTCTTAATTTGTGATGATGCCTCCCATCTCTCACTGTTCCTTTAAGAATAACAAGACCCAGGTTTACCACTTTTACTCATGCTATAATACATCAACAAATAGTTCTTATTTTTTTAACACTGATATTATTGAATCTCCAATCTATATATGCCTCTATATCCTTTCACATTATCACTACCCTCTTGTCTTTAATATCTTCTGTCACCATTATTCATTAGCATGACCCTCATTCAATAGAATCCTGGCCCCCTAACCTTAAGTCACATCAGCTTGTCAAGAATTCAGTGTCACTCAACAGCTAAACAGTGAAACCAACCTAGATGCCCTTCAACAGATGAATGGATAAAGAAACTGTGGTATATATACACAATGGAATATTACTCGGCATTAAAAGAGAATAAAATTATGGTATTTGAGGTAAATGGGTGGAGTGGGAGAATATCATATTAAGTGAAGTAAGCCAATCCTTAAAAACCAAAGGCCGAGTATTTCTTCTGGTAAGTGAATGCTGATCCATAATAGGGGGGTGCTGTGAGAAGAATGTAGAAATTTTGATAGGGCCAAGGGGAAGGAGGAAAAGGGTGGTGGGCATGGGGGCAGGAAAGATGATGGAATGATATGAACACCAATACCCTAGGTACATGTATGACTGCACATGTGACTCTACATCGTGTACAACCAGAGAAATAAAAAGTTGTGCTCTATTTTTGAGTACAATGAATCAAAAAGCTTTCTGCTTTCATGGATAACTGATTAGAACTAATAAAAATAAATTTAAAAAAAGAATTCAGTGTCACTTGAATCCAACTAGCTGTAGCACTTCCAATACAAAACAATTTTTAAAAGACTATAATTGATATTCCCAAAAATATTTGAGGGAGAGAGAATCACAAAATGAAGTATAGTTAAAATAAACTACAATCCCACTGCAAACAATTTAAGCTACCAAAGTCTTTAATGTAGAAAGACTTATACAATGAAAACTACAGAACCCTAAAGAGAGAAATAGAAGAAGATCTTAGAAGATGGAAAAATATACCCTGTTCATGGACAGGCAGAACTAACATCATCAAAATGGCGATATTACCAAAAGTTCTCTATAGGTTTAATGGAATGCCAATCAAAATCCCAATGGCATTTCTTGTAGAAATAGAGAAAGCAATCATGAAATTCATATGGAAAAATAAAAGACCCAGAATAGCAAAAACAATGCTAAGCAGGAAGTGTGAATCAGGCGGTATAGCGATACCAGACTTCAAACTATACTCCAGAGCAATAGTAACAAAAACAGCATGGTACTGGTACCAAAACAGGCGGGTGGACCAATGGTACAGAATAGAGGACACAGAAACCAATCCACAAAACTACAACTATCTTATATTTGATAAAGGGGCTAAAAGCATGCAATGGAGGAAGGATAGCATCTTCAACAAATGGTGCTGGGAAAACTGGAAATCCATATGCAACAAAATGAAACTGAATCCCTTTCTCTCGCCATGCACAAAAGTTAATTCAAAATGGATCAAGGAGCTTGATATCAAATCAGAGACGCGCCGTCTGATCGAAGAAAAAGTTGGCTACGATCTACAGTCCGTGGGGTCGGGCTCCAAATTCCTCAATAGGACACCCATAGCACAAAACTTAATAACTAGAATCAACAAATGGGACTTACTCAAACTAAAAAGTTTTTTCTCAGCAAAAGAAACAATAAGAGAGGTAAATAGGGAGCCCACACCCTGGGAACAAATCTTTACTCCTCACACTTCAGATAGAGCCCTAATATCCAGAGTATACAAAGAACTCAAAAAATTAGACAATAAGA
>NW_025999998.1:18753239-18761889 GCF_001458135.2 Marmota marmota marmota | reverse complement strand
GTGTAAAAAACCATTTTGAAGCTGAAAACTTCTTTTCCAGTGATATACACAGCCTTAATGAGAGAACATTCCAATGATTAGAATCCATTTTTTAAGTAAAATGCCTGAGGATAAAAACAAAACAAAGCAAAATATAATAAAAGACATACATATTTGGAAAATATCCCACATATTCAAGCCAGCACAAATGAGGCTACAATTCTCACTGCTTTATTAGAACCTACACTATACAGTTTTTCAAACTGATGGTGGCAGCTCCCTTTGTAGGTCATGAAATCATGTTAGTAGGTATGGCTCAGCATTTCTTTTTAATGAAGAGAAAATTTCAGCGTATGCATTCTCACTTAAGAGTTTATACTTTTGTATCCAAGAGTCATCATTTAAATGAAAAATCCTCACTCACTTTCAAAAGTCTGAAAAAAAAACTATATTTACAACTTACTAAAAACTACCTTCTCTTGATCTGAGATATAGGAACAGATTTTCCAGATTCTTTAAAGGGATCTCCTATTTCTATACTCCTCATTCCTTATTGGTTTGTGAAGACCCATCTTAATTGTCAATTTGGAATTACTTACAAAGGCTTAAAATTTCAAGCTCTGTAATACCAGTTAAAAATGGTAGAGACGACAGAAGACGTAAAATGTATTCTAATACTTTGGAACATGGGAAGGACACTAATTTACTGTCCTGTCAACTCTCTTAAATTCTAGAAGCAAGAACAGGGAGCTGAAGAACCATCAACAGGCAAATAAATTCCAACCATAGCATCAATAATCCTCAGGAGTCAAAGATCTGAGGTCTGAAAAGAAGTCTACAGTATGCTTCTGTCTAGGATGCATGAACTAGAGAGAAAGTCATTCCAAACCCTTAAACAAGAATAAACCACCACAATTTTTCGTGGAACCATTAGAAATAGGAGGTCTCTTGACAACAAAACACCCTAAAACATAAGGGAAAACTTTTATCTTCAAGGAAAGTCAGAAGATAAGCACCAGCTCACTTGTGGTAGAAAGCAGGATAGAGAGATGCCAGGTACCATACAAGCTAGGTAAAATGCCTCAGGATAAAAACAAAACAAAGTGATAAAGATGGACTGTGAACTGATGTGAGATAATGAAACCCTGGAAGCCATAAACACAAGACAAGTTCACACTCAGCTGAAGGTACTTCATGGACCTCTCTGGGAGATCATGAGAAAGACAAAGTAGAACATCAGACAGAGTATTCCTTGGTATATTCCTGGAAAAGGAAAGAAGACTCCAATGCAAAAAAGTCCAAAGGACCACCAGGATTATCCACTTCTCAGAACAAAATCTTAAGATACAAAAGGGCAGAAAACCTGGCCATCAAGGTTCAGGTGAAGATTCAAAATTCTAGGGACAAGGATATGAGAAAACTATACCTGGGGGAAGAATAAGAAATCCTCCTTGGACAATATTTTTCGAGGTCCCCTTCTGCTGTGACACAGTAGGATATTTGGTTCCATGTAGGAGCCACCAAATATATCAGTTAAATGCCATGAGGAAAAGGGACAGGGTCACCCAGAATGTTCCATTTCTGAGACCTAGAGAAATAGGCGAATGTTCTATGGACCTCTGAAACCATGAGTCCCAAAATAAACTTTTCCTTCTTATAAACTGTTCTAGTCAGGTCTTTTAGTCACAGCAGTGAAAAAGCTGATTAGAATACTCTTAAGTCCATTTGTGCATTTCTCCTTTCTTCTTGTCAAATTCCAAATGCTGACTTCCTGGCTCAAGAAGTACGGGTTTTCTGATCTTACTATTTAATATTCCTTCACTCTTCAGACCTCATTATTCAAGAATTATCTGTCCAACTCCACAAGAGTATCAAATCCAGAATCCCTACTATTTTATATCCAGTAACAAAACACCTACTCTTCAGTCACTAAGCATTCAGTTCAAACAGCTCTCTTAACATAACAGCTATATTGGTTAGCATCCCTGGAAATAAGCTTTAAAAAAATCTCAGCCCTTCTGATGTTGGCATCTGAAACTCATTATGACATGCAGGGTACTCGAAGAAAAGAAATGAAATTTGAGATTAGGTAATTTGCTAAGGATCACACAACTACTAAGGAATAGAGCCAAGATAATCAGATTATGCCTGACTATAAAACTCATACACATTGCTAAAATTTAGCAAAGTATGACCACTCTTTAAGGAACAATCATATTTAGTGATGTAGTATTAATGAAAACAAATTCTTACCTTTTTGTACACAGCCATTATATCAGAATCCAAAACAATTATATTCCTTAGCTTGGCATTTATTTCCATAACTGAAGTCCTCATAATCATTTCAGAATCAAGTCCTAAGGAAATAAAAAGATGACTAATAGTTTTTATTTCTTTCATTTAATCATTTATTGGATTTATTTTATGAGATTTATTACCTTCAATCTTAATTTCGGCAATGTTATGTTTCTGATCTTGAATAAAAATCCGTATACATGATAATTCTGCTAAAATCTGCAAGGTTATAATATCTTCATTCATGGATAGTTTTAAAGCTATAAAAAAAGTCATATTGTAAAATAAAAGGAAAAGTTTAGCAGTTACCATACTACACTTAAAAAGTAACTGAACTATCAACATAAATAATGATATTAAAAGTCTGCTTTGCATCAACTAAAAGCAAAATAAGACAATTCCTACTGGCTTAGGATTTCTAAAGAATTATCATACCTAATGAAAAAAAAAAAGCAAAATGAAATACTGTTCCTAGGGGAGACTACTTATTTGAAACTAAGCAACTGTAGCTATAAAATTCTAAACTTCTAAGACTTGATGTCTACTAGGAAACACCTATCATTGTGAAAATTATAAATTTTTGTTGCTTTTAAATAGTAATAGGCTGAGCACACCTAATCCAAAAATCCAAAACAGGGCTCCAAAATCTAAAACATTTTAGCACACATGAGACTTAAAAAGTTTCAGATTTTGAAGAATTTCAAATTTTTGGACTGGGATACTCAATCTTATTCTGATTAAAAATACACTCTGAACAAAACTGGGGACGTAGCTCATTTGGCAAAGTGCTTGCCTAGCATGTATGAGACCCTAGGTTTGATCCTTAGCACTGAAAGAAGAAAAAAAAATGTACACACACAAATAATTCACAACTCTGATATTACTCAAATTTTGTTCGTTTTTTTATTTGTTCTATGGTACTGGGGATTGAATCATAGGGCACTTCCCCACTGAGCTATTTTAGTTTTTATTTTGAAACAGGGTCACGCTAAGTTACCAAGGCTTACATTCCTCTTAATCTAAAATAATGCTATTTAATTATTAAATGCATGAATTTTAATCCAAATCAAATACTTCTACTGTATAATCTTCTGTATAATCAGCTGCATGACAAAAATCTTTTCTTCAGCAGTAATTGTTTTCCTTTGCCTTTAATATTATTTTCTAAAATTAACTCAATAAATCATGAATCCTTTGGATAGTAGTCTATACACCAGAATCCTGAAGTCATTAATATAAGTTAACAATAAGTTCCAGTCCTAAATTTAATGATCTACTTGTTTAAAAAAGAAATTGCAATTGAATTTTAAAGAAAGATACCCAATTTTTTAATGACATCTCCTTTGTCTTCAGTCTCTGGAACAGACACTGAGGTTGGTTTTTCCACTGATTGTGGAAGGATGTTATTGAGATAATTCATTGTATTCAGAAGTGCTTCAGTATGTAAATGAATATCCAAAGATGAAAAATTCACCTAAAGAATGAAGCTGATTTTAATAACAGGTCAATAAAAATTTGCTTGTGTAGTCTCTATAAGGACTTACGCTTTGTGCTATCAAGGATACAATTTATAATATTGCTTTATCCTCAAGGATTTTATAATGAGAGATAATTTCCATAATACACTTGGACAAAAAAATACACACAATTAAAAGTAAATTGTTATTTAATCATACCTTAAGCAGTTGTAAAACATTGTTATAGGTACTTTTCAAATTAGGTGCATTATTTTCAGCCTATCAAAAGAGAAAACAAGTCTATTAGCATATCTTAGGAAAATGTGTTCATACAATTAATAATAGTCCTAACATGCATTTATATAATTTTCCCAGGGTATGTATGTATACAGTAACTATATATAGATTACGGATTTTAGGTTAAGTATATACATTTATGGAAAAAGGCAAGTGCTTCACAAGAACAAAGCAATTTCCTTACTAGAACAAAAGAAATTTGTTAAGTATGGGCTTCTCCAGCACATAGCACACACAGCAAGTATTCAATACATGTTGCATATCATCATTCTTATTATCAAGACAGGAGTTACTGAGATTACACTAGGACTAAATATTAAACAAACAAAATATTACTAAACTTTCAAAACTTGATTATAAAATTTCAGCAGCATACTTAACCTATCAAGCAGAAAAAAATGGAACCAGTTACCTTCACATATTCCAATGTTAACAGATCTTCCATTGTGTTATCCAGTGTTGTGACCAAGTAAACAGGTTTCTTGTTTTCATCTAAAAATAAAATTTTTAATTATCTATTGGTAGGAAAATTAATTCAAAATAAAGGCAGGGAATATTAATAATAACATAATTGAAAAAGGCTTTTCTGTACCAGTTCTAGTCCTTGGAATGTACTTACTCAGTTCCCTTCATTTTTTATATTCTACAAGTGTAATTTTTCCATATAATTTCATTCCCTTCCTTTGTGCCTCAATACTGAAGTCTCAACCTTCCTAAACCTAGACAGTAGGTAAGGTAAGAAAAATTAGCAATCTATTAAATGAAAGGACATGAAGAGACTTATAGCCCCAGGTCACAAAAATCCCTAGAGAAAAGTCACCAATCCTAGAAAACCGAGTTGTTGAGAAGACAGATCAGGAATGTGATGAAAAAGTTTTTATATACAGTTTAGATTAAATTAACTCTATTACCACATAATCTGTTTTAATTATATTATTGCTTCTGCTCAAAATCTGTCATTGTAGGAAAACTACCGTAGGAGAGATTTTTGTATAATACCTTTTAAAATCATCATCATCATCAAATTACTTATGTCTATTAGAAGTCAATATGTAGAGACTGGGAGAAAAAAAACTATACTATTCTTAAGGGAAAAACACCACAAAATCCTCCAAACTTAAAAGGTTATTAGCATATAAACCAGCTTTCTAATGCAGGTGCTAACCACACTTTTACCCCCAAGAAGATCCACACTTTGTTTACACACTTATTAATTCACTGAACAAATATTTATTGATCATCTACCTTTCATGAGAAACTGTGCTATTTGCTCTCTCTCAAGAAAACAAGGGCAAATGAGTACAGTGAAAACTGTATGCCCTGTGTTTTATTTTCAAGGGTTTTCTTATCCTTTGCTCTTGAGAAAACAAAAATAAGCTAAAGTGTAAATTAACAACTGTTCTAATACTTCTGGAGCATTACAGAACACTATTGAGCTGGTATACTTTTCTTTCCAATTATCAAAGCAAACTGCTTCTTGGTTAAAAAAAAAAAAACAAGCATAATAAAATTTTGTATCTGCTACATACGTGATCTTCTTAGCAAGAGATAAGGGCTGTACTACTTAATCTGATTAAAAAATGGGCCACAGATCTTGACAACTCACCAAATAAGGTATACATACAGCAAATAAGTAAATGAAAAATGCTTTCACACCATATGTCACAGAGATATGCAAATTATTACTATGTACCTATTATAATGACCCAAATCCAGAATTCCAATACCACCAAATGTTGGCACTCTTCTTTATCACCAGTAGAAATGCATAATGGTACAACCACTTTGGAAAACAGTATGGCAGTTCCTTACTGAACTATATTACACTCTCACCATGTGATTCTATAATTGCAGATTCTGGCATTTACCGAAAGAAAACAAAAACATCTACACAAACACCCAGCAGCTTTATTCATAACTGGAAGAATCTGGAAACAACTAAGAAATCTTTCAGTAGGTGAATGGATTAAATATACCATAACATACCTAGACAATGAAACATTATTCCAGCTTTAAAAAAAAGGCTATCAAGCCATGAAAAGATATAAAAACAATTTAAATACATATTACTGAATGAAAGAATTCAATCAGAAAAAAGATACATACTATATGATTCCAATTATATGACATGCTTGAAAAGGTATAAATTTGGAGATAATAAAAAGATCAGTGACTGCCACTTGTTATAGGGGAGGGAATGATGAATAAGATGAAGCACAGAAGATTTTTAGCATTGTAAAACTAACCTTTAGACAAATATAATGGTGGATACTTGCTATTATAGTTTTGTCTAAATGCATACATGTATAACATAATGAGTGAACTCTGATGTAAATTATGAACTTTTAATGTAAACTATGGATTAAAAAAACATAAAAGAAGAAATATAAATAGTATCTACCTAAATCCCTAACAAAGAAAACAGGACTATTTTCTTAGATATAACAGATCCATTATGATTCTGGAAAACTTAAAAGTTTTGTGATAGACAGAATACCATTCCCATCAAAAACAAGAAAAACAAGACAAGATTCCTACACTGTGATCTTAAGGGATTATATGACAAAATGAACTTGGAAGATGTGATTATAGTTAAATGGAGATTATGTTTGATTATCTGCCTGAGTTAAGAGTGGAAGCAAAAAGTAGAAGAGGATGTTAGAAATAGCCCTGTAAGAATCTGATACCCTTTGCTGGGTCTGAGATGTAGGAGGATATAATGCAAGACAGAATAGAAACCTGTAGGCATTAACAACAGCTAACAGGTAACAAGAAAACAAACTTAAATCATGTGCAAATGAATTTAGTCAACAACATAATAAACAGGGAAATGGATCCTCCTCTAGAGCCTCCAAAAAGGAACTCTCACTGACCCCTTAATTTATTTTCTCAGGTCTCTTTTTTTTCCTTAGTGCTTTATAGTTATACATGATACTGGGGTTCATTCTGACATATTCATAAATCATATAACAGTTTTCTCTGTACAGTAGGACTTACATCAGATTTCTGTCCTATAGAACTTTAATAAATTTGTGTTGTTTTGAGACACCAAGTTCATAGTAAATTGTTACAGCAGTAATAGGAAATTAATTTAGTGTTCCTATATTAAATGTAGATTTAAGATTTAATCACATTTGATTTTCCTTAATGAAAAAAAAAAATTATCTTCATTTTGTCTCTGGTCTACCCCTTCCTCAGACTACCAAGTGTAAGATGAAAAGCCAAAGACTAATTCTGCTAAGGTTTGGATGTGGTTTGTCTCCCAAGGATTAGTGTGCTGGCGGCTTGGTCCTCAGGGATGTTGTGTTAAGGTGGTCAAACCTTAAAGAGGTAGAGTTTAGTGCGAAATGATTAGGTCATTGGGGACACAGTCCAGAGGAAGCATTAATATAGTTCTTGTGGGATCCCAGTTAATATCCATTATAGTGAATAGTTACAACAGAGTGAGACTGACCCTTGAATCAGCTTCTGGCTTCCTGTCTCACCAGGTGATCTCCACTACATATGCCCCTGCTGTCATACCACCCACCAAGAGATAATCACCAGAGGCCAAATAAATGCAGCCACTGAAGCTCAGCCTTTCAACTTCCAAATTTATGAGGTAATTAAACTTCTTTTCTATACTTATAACTCAGTCTCAGGTATTTTGTTATATCAATGGAAAATAGACCAGTACAAACACAATATAATAGTAATAGTACAAACACAATATTTCTCTGAGAATATTTATTTGAGCAAATATACTGATTCGAACTCTAAAATAATTAAAAGTTCTCCAGCATGTAGTTAAGTAATAAAATTAATTTATTTATTTTTAAGAAATAGAGATTCTTACCTAAGTATTCTGGGCATTTTAAGCAGAACTCTTTCAAAAAGGCACTTGCTTTCAAATCAAATGTTCTAAGTTCAACTTCTGTGCCTAATCCTAAAACATCAATTTCTACCACAGGTAGTTCACAATCTCCCACAAGGTGATAAAATTGAATCAAAACCTGAAGAAGAATGGAAAATTAAATTACTACTATTAAAACAAAAATCACATTTATTTGCATAGTGGCTATATATGGATATATGAAATGTATTTGCACATACACATGATATAAATAATGTACTATGCATTTAAAATTTAGAAGCAATTTTATAATCACCATTCCACATATAATCACCACTCCACTTTTTATAATAATTTTTAAGAAATATGTATTGAAAACCCACAATGTATCATATCCAAACACCTAATTCTTGATTAAAGAAGCTATTCTTCAAACAAAAGAAAGGGGAGGATGAAAGGGAACCACCATACAGAAAATTTACATCATTTAATTGGGATGCAGTACCTATTAGCAATGAGGTTGTAAATGGTAGACATGACAATTTAAATAACTGTTATTAATTTACCATATCACATACCTCTGCTACTTCAAATCGCATTTTAATCTCAGTCAAATTTACTGAACCATCTTGCTTTTGTAATTTTTTGTGTTGAGTACTTTTAACTCTAACTGGAACTTGAGGAAACTCTCCCAAGGGACTACATGGTGCATCAAAAAATTCTTCTTCTGAGTCTAAATTTCAAGAATATTGTTTCAGTCAATAATAAAAAATGATCAATTTAATAATAA
>NW_025999998.1:18731293-18747246 GCF_001458135.2 Marmota marmota marmota | reverse complement strand
CAGGCCACAAAAGAATGCTTTGACCTTCTTCTAAACTGTGTCAGAGACACAGATGAATCCACTAATTGGGTTACAACTCTCATAACTCAATCATTTTACCTCTAAACTTTCTTGCATTGTCTCACACATGAGCTTTTGGGGGACAACTCTTATCTAAATCATTATAGAAGACTGAAAACTTCACAAAATAAAACAACAATGAAGATTGCCACAAAGGTTTGCCACATTAATTGCTTCTCCCTTTCATGAAAGACAACTGTTGTATGATATGCTGTTTGACAGCTTTTTACCCATAAGGGAACTTTTTCAAAATTGGAATCAATCCTCTAAAACCTCATCAATGCCTTGTCAGCTAAGTTCATATAACACACTGAATTGTTGCTATCATTTTCAACCACATTAACTGCATTTTCACCAGAAGTGAATTCAAGACAAGAATTCACTTTCCTTGCTCATCTGTTAAAGTCTTATCATTGGACTGCAGTAATTCAGTTACAACTTCGGGCTCTACTTCTAATTCTAGTTATTTTGCCATTTTATGACATCTGCAGTTATTACATTCATTGAAGTCTTGAATCCATGAGAATTAAAAATGATTTCTCCCATACTCCTGGAAATGTTGATATTTTGACTTCTTCTATGAGTCAAAAATATACTTAATGGCACTTACAACGGTGAATCCTTTCAGGAAGGTTTCACTTTACTTTGTCCTTATCCATCAGAGGAACAGCTATCTATAGCAGTTTCAGCCTTACAAAATGTATTTCTTATTGGAGCCAAGTGGGCACTGTATTAATTAGCAGGCATAAAAACATAAATTTTGTTTTATCTTTCTGTCAGAGATTGTGGGTGACCATGTATATTCTCAATGAGCAGTAACATTTTGAATATAATCTTTTTTTTTAAGTAGTAGTTGTCAAATGTCTGCTCAAATATTGTTTGGGGAAAATCCAGTGTAAAAGAACTGACCATAAAGTTCTATAAGACTGAAGAAGGAGGCAGACAGAATCAAGATCAGACAGAACGCAATTTATTGGGGACTTACTGAAAAAAGTCAAGAGTGCAGCAAGGTTGTGCATCTCTCCAACTTTAGTCAAAGGGAGTAAGCTTATATAATGAATGGTCAGGATGAGAGTGGCTTTCCTCTAAGTCAGAATGTAAACAATTTATCTCAAGCTAACATCAACTGTCAGGCAAAGACTCAGGGGCAATCAAAGCAGTTTTGACTTGTTGCAGTCAGATTAGGCTGAATCCCTACCACTGTTTTGTAAACAAGGATTCTGCAGTGGACTTTACTGTAACATTTACAGAGCTCAGGAAAAATAGATTCAGCATTTTTTTAAAAGTCTAGGGTTATAGGAATGGTAAATATGCACTAGCTTCCACTTTCACAAACTACATTATCCCTAAATAGAGAATAGGCCCATCCTTTGAAACCTAGAAGGCAGGTCCTAATTTCTTCTCTATAGCTATGGAAGTCCTACATAATGTCTTCTAATATAAAGCCATTTTGTCTATAACAAACAGCTTGTTTTGTAATATAGACACCTTCGTCAATTAAAAGCATGATCTTCTGGATAACTTGCTGTAGCATCTATATTAGCACTCGCTGACTCACCTTGTACTTTTGTTATGGAGATAGTTTTCTCTCCTTACACTTCATCAATCAACCTCTGCAAGCTTCAAACTTTTCTACTGTAGCTTTTTCACCTCTCATCCTTAACAGAACAGTCATGGCCTTGCTCTGGATTAGTCTTTGATTTAAAGGAACACTGTGGATAGTTTGAGATTCTATCCTGACAACTCTGACAACTAAAACTTTTCCGTATCAGCAATAAGCTGTTTTGCTTTTCTTAACATTTGTCATGTTCAGTATAGTAGCACTTATAATTTCCTTCAAAAGTGTATACATTCAGGGTAGAGCTGTGGCTCAGTGGAAGAGAGAGACTGTCTTGCAGAGTGAGGCACTGGGTTAGATCCTCAGTACCACATAAAAACAAACAAATAAATAAATACATTGTGTATAAAAAAGTATATACACAAAGGTAATGAGAAAGAATAAAAATGATTCATTACAAAGATATTTACAACTTAAAAAAAATGTGTACATTTGTTGATAAATGGAAAGAACTGGCAAACATCAGGCTAAGAGAAATAAGCCAGACTCAAACTGAAGGGTCCAGTGTTCTCTCCTGCTTCACAAGCTAGAGTGGAAAAAAGGAATAAAAATGGAAGAGTTTGTGAAAATAGAAGAGATCGGTAGAGAAGCAGGGGACCTGGGAGAAAAAGGGTGGAGGAGAGGAAGAAATGAAAAATGAAGCTTACAAAACACGCTATGTGCATGATGAATATAATCTAATGCATTTAAATTTTTATATACTTATAATGCATCCATAAAAACATACATACATAAATAAATAAAGGAAGCCTAATAGAGTAGAGGAAAGGGACCAGGAGGACGGAGGGAAAGAAGAAGTACTGGGAATTGAAATGGAGAAAACTATATTATATGCATTTATGAATATGTCAAAATGCACTAAATCAAACACACACACACACCTGGGGCTTTCAATTTATATTTGAACTGGAATGACAGATTCTTGGGCAGTGATGCCTTAGCTGTCAGATCTGACATTATCCACAGGCAGAATATATATAAGAACAGAAATAAATTTGAAGATGGATGTCTAGTATCCACTGATGCCATACTGCTTCCTTGGGGGCGGTGGGGGGACAAAGGGAAATTCCCTACATCTGACATCAGAAATGTGTTGCTAAATGAAAGTATGAAAGGAACTGAGTTCATCTTATTCTATATCATCAGACTACTAGATAGTACTCAACCTTAAAAAGAAATAAAGATCTCCAGTAGAGGTAAATGCATAGGCAAACATATAAAGAATTATTGTACTCTTACTTAGCAATTGCACTTTTAATTTCCCAGATTTGTGGGAAATAAGAATAAAAAATAATTATGACCCTATGCTCTTGCACATCCAAAACATAAAGATATAATTTGTGACAACACATTAATAATTAGGGAATAGGTATCAGGATGTAGTGTTTTTGTATGATATTGAGGTTGTTGGTATCAATATAAAATATAATATTATAAACTCTGGAAGTGAAATACAATTCACCTAGAAACCATAAAGAAAGTATCTAAAAGTATACACACAAAGGTAATGAGAAAGGAATCAAAATGATTCATTACAAAGAGCAGATAAACACAAAAGAGGTAGAAACAAAGAACATGAGAAACAAAAAACTAACAAAACCTACAGAAAACAAATAGCAAGCTGGGTGTGGTGGTACACACCTGTAATCCCAGCGACTTGGAAGACTTGAGACAGGAGAATAGCAAGTTCAAAGCCAGCCTCAGCAACTCAGGAGGCCCTCAGCAACTCAGTGAGACCCTGTCTCTAAATAAAATACAAAACTAGGGCTGAGGATGTGGCTTAGTGGTTAAGCACCCCTGGGTTCAATCTCTGGCACCAAAAAAAAAAAAAAAGCTTTGAAGTCCTGTCAGTAATGACTTTAAATGTCAATGGACAAAACTATTAAATCAAAAGCATAGAGTGACAGAATGGATTAAACATATGATCTAACTATAAGCTGTGTGAGACAGAGTTTATTTTTTCATATTTTTAATTGGTGCATTATAGTTGTACATGATGGTGGGTTTTATTATTACATATTGTATATGCACAAAATATCACAATATAATTTGGCCAATATCATTCCCATTTCCACTTTCCTCTACCTCCTCCCTTCCTATGGTTCCCTTCCCCTAGTTCCCTTCCTCTGGTTCCTTTCCTCTACTTTACTGCTCTTTCAATTTTCATAAGACCCCACCATGACCTTTCTTTTCCATTTCCCTCTCTACCTTTCACATGGGACTCTTCAATTTCTAAGTTTGATTTATTTCACTTAACATAATGTTCTCAAGTTCCATCCATTTTCCTGCAAATTATTTGTTTTTATTCTTCTTTATGGGTGAATAAAAAAGTCCATTGTGTATGCATACCACATGTTCTTTTTTCATTCATCTGTTGATGAACACATGGGCTGGTTCCACAATTTGTTTATTGTGAACTGTACTGCTATAAGTATGCATGTTTCCCTATAGTATGATAACTTTAATTCTTTAAGATAAATACTGAGGAATGGTATAGTTGGATCTTACTGTGGTTCCATTCTAGTCTTGTGAGGAACCCCCATACTGATTTGCATAGTGGATAATACTTGTGTACAAACCCACCAACAATGTAAGTGTTCCTTTTTCTCCATAGCCTCTTCAGCATTTATAATTTTATTTTTTAAAATTTTATTCTAATTCTTTACATATGACAGCAGAATGCATTACAGTTCATATTAAACATACAGAGCACAATTTTTCATATCTCTGGTTGTGTACAAAGTATATTCACACCTTTCGTGTCTTCATACATGTACTTAGGGTAATGATAACTATCTCATTCCACCGTCATTCCAACCCTCATGCCCCCTCTCCTCCCCTCCACCCTTCTGCCCTATCTAGAGTTCATCTAATCTTCCCTTGCTCCTCTCCACAACGCCACTAGGAATCAGCCTCCTTATATCAGAGAAAACATTCAGCATTTGGTTTTTTTGGGATTAGCTAACTTCACTTAGCATGATATTCTGCAGCTCCATCCATTTACCTGCAAATGCCATGATTTTATTCTCTTTTACTGCTGAGTAATATTCCACTGTGCATATATGCCACATTTTCTTTATCTGTTCATCTACTGAAGGACATCTAAGTTGGTTCCACAGTTTAGCTATTGTGCTGCTATAAACATTGATGTGGCTATGTCCCTGTAGCATTCTGTTTTTAAGTCCTTTGGGTATAGACCGAGGAGTGGGATAGCTGGGTCAAATGGTGGTTCCATTCCCAGTCTTCCAAGGAATCTCGATACTGCTTTTCATATTGGCTGCACCATTTTGCAGTCCCACCAGCAATGTATGAGTGTGCCTTATTGTTGTTTGTGTTCTTAATAGCTGCCAATTTGACTAGAGTGAGATGATATCTTAAGAGTAGTTTTGATTTGCATTTCTCTAATTACTAGAGATATTGATCATTTTTAACATGTCTGTTCAGTTTCTTGGCCCATTTAGCATTTATTACTGATTGCATTCTTGATGGCTGCCACTCTGACTGAAGCAAGATGAAATCTCAGGGTAATTTTGTTTTTGCATTTTCCTAATTGCTAATTAATAAATATTTTTCCATATATTTATTGACTCTTGTATTTCTTCTTCTTCTTCTTCTTCTTAATATGTTTTGGTCATAGAGGGATACAATGCGTTTATTTATTTATTTTTATGTGGTGCTAAGGATCGAACCCAGTACCTCACCCATGCTAGGTGAGTGCACTACCACTGGGCCACAACCCCATCCCCTTATATTTCTTCTTTTGAGAAGTGTACATTTAGTTCATTTGCCTATTTATTAGTTGGGTTATCTTGGTTTTTGATGGTAATTTTTTTAGCTCTTTCTGTATTCTAGATATTAATTCTCTGACAGAAGAGGAGCTAGCAAATACTTTTCTCCCATTGTATTGGCTCTTTCTTCATATTCTTTCTTTCTTTTTCTTTGTGGTGCTGGGGATTGAACCCAGGGCCTTGTGTTCTCTTCACATTCTTAATTGTTTCCTTTGCTGCTCAGAAGCTTTTTTATTTTATGCTATTCCATTTATTAACTCTTGGCATTACTTTCTGAGATCCTACTGAGAAAGTCACTGCCTGTGCCTATCATATGTTAAAGTGTTGACCCATGTTTTCTTCTAGGAATTGCATGGCTCTGGTCTCATTCCTAGGTATTTGATTCCTTTAGAGTTGATTTTTGTGCAGGGTGAGATAGTGCTCTAGTCTCAGTTTTCTAAATATAGATAACCAGCTACTTTTTCTCCAATGTATGTTTTCATATCCTTTATCAAAGAAGCAGATGACTCTGAATGAATGTGTCTCTTTTATTCTCTGTCACTGGCCTGTTTTGGGGAAACACAAATGGTGTGAATATACTATCTGTTTTATCCAACAACCATGCAGTTTTTTGGTTACATTTATTCTTAGATATTTTATATCTTTTTGAGTTTTTGTGAATTGGACTATTTTCCTAATTTCTTTCTCAGCAGACTCAATATTGATACACAGGAAAGCTACTGATTTTTCTTTTCCTTTTATTTTCATTGTCATTGATTTTAATGAAAACAATGCTCTTAATATCTTTGCCTACAAATAATGAACTTTAAAAATAACATATTTTTGCAAATGTTTTCTTTCCATAGTATCATTTTGGAACTGCTGCAGTTATTACTATAATAATGGTATGAAAAATTGTAATAATTATGAATTGAACTATTTATAGCAAACAAGTCAGCCTTTGCCTTCCAATATTTAAATGGACTATGATTCTTTTAAGAAGGACTTTAACTGTAAATGAGCACTGCTCAACTCATCACCACTGTTCCAGACATATACTATCTTTTCTTTTTCTTTTTGGAACCAGAGATTGAACCAAGGGACACATAAGCACTGAGCCACATCCCCAGGCTCCCCCCACCCCAAACTTTTTTCATTTTAGATGTTTACTTGTAAATGTACACAATACCTTTATTTTGTTTATTTACCTTTTTATGTGATGCTGAGGATTGAACCCAGGACCTCACATGAACTAGGCAAGCACTCTACCACTGAGCTACAACTCCAATCCCCCAGCTCTTTTTATATTTTATTCAGAGACAGGGTCTCACTGAGGTACTTAGGGCCTCGCTACGTTGCTTAGGCTGGCTTTTGGCTCACAATCCTCTTGCCTCCACCTCCAGAGCCTCTGGGATTACAGGTGTGCACCACATGCCTGTGAAGCTATTGATTTTTCTAAATTGATTTAATAATATCGCTGAATTTTTGAGCTCTAGTAGTCTTTCAATGGATCTTCTAAATATAGGATCATATCATCTGCAAACTGTGGTAATTTGGCTTGTTTCCCATTTTTATCCCTTTTATTGCCCTCTCCTGCCTAATCTCTTTGGTAGAATTTCTAGTACTATATTAAGTAGGAGTGGTAAGACAAGGTATCCTTGCTTATTATAGATTTAAAGAAAATGCTTTCAGTTTTTCACTATTCATTAAGATGTTGCTTTGGGTTTTTCGTATATAGCCTTTATGATGTTGAGATAGGTTCCTTCCATCCCTAGTAAAAGTGTTTTTATCAAGTGCTGAATTTTGTTGAAGGCTTTCTCTTCATCTAGTGAGAGATCTAAGTGAATTCTGTCCTTAATTCTATTTATGTGATGAATTACATTTATTAATTTGCATATGTTAAAAAATCCTTACATCCTTAGGATAAAAGCAAGTTGATCATGATGTACAATCTTCTTAATATGTTGTTGAACATGATTTACTAATACTTTGCTAAGGATTTTTGCATCTAAGTTCACCAGGGATATTAGTTTATTGTTAGCCTTCTTGGTGTTTATCTGGTTTTGGTATGAGTCATACTGGCTTCATAGAATAAATTTGGAATTGTTACATTCAAATTAATTTCATGGAATAAAGTGAGGAACACTGGCCTTAGCTCTTCTTTAAAGATCTGATAGAATTCATCTGAAAATCCATCCGGTCCTTGGCTTTTCTCTGTTGGAAAGAATTTATTTCTGCTTCTATCTCATTGCTAGTTACTGATCTGTTTAGGTTTTTCATGCACTCTTAATTTGATTTTGGAAAGTCTTAAGTTTCTAAAAATGTATCGTCCATTTCTTCTAAGTTTTCCAATTTACTAATGTGTAAGTTTTCAAAAATACTCCTTAATGATCCTCTGGATTTATGTGATGTCTGTGGAGAGTTCTCCTTTTGTATCTCTGATTTAATTAATTTATGTCATCTCTTTCTTTTGGTAGTTAGGCTAAGGGCTTATCAATTTTGTTCATCTTTTCAAAGAAGAAACTATTTCAATGATCCTTTGTATTGTTTTTATTCTCAATTTCATTAAATTTTGGCTCTGATCTTAATTATTCTTCCTTCCACTGGTTGTGGAATTGAGTTTGTTCTTTTTCACAGACCTGGAAACGCATCATTAAGTTTTCTGCTATGTTATATCACTAACCTCATTTGATTCTAAGAATTTTTAAGTTTCTCCCGATTTCTTCTATCACCTATTCATCATTCAAAAGTGTATTGTTATTTATCTCCATGTGTTTATACAGTTCTGTAGGGTATTTTGGTGTTGACTTCTAATTTCATTCCACTATGATCTGATAAGATGCAATTATATCAGATTTTTTTTTTGTATTTACTAAGAATTGCTTTGTGGTCAAATTTATGGTCTCTTTTGGAAAAGGTTCCATGAGCTGCTGAGAAGAATGTATACTCAGCTGTTATTGGATGAAATATTCTATAGACATTTGTTAAGTTCACTTGATTTATATTTTTCAGGTCCAAAGAGTCTATACTGAGTTTATATTCAGACAACTTATGTTCAGACAACTTACCTATTGGTAATACAGGTATACCAGTATTGTACTAGTATCTTTCTCAGGCCTTAATTCAAGGAGTGTCTGTTTATGCAATTAGGCATATAAACATTTGGGTCATAAACATTAATATTGCTATACCTTCCCCTTGGATTGTTCCCTTTATCAGTAACATATAACCTTCTTTGTCTCTTCTGATTCATTTTGGATTAAATTCTGCTTTTGAAGATATACGAGTAGTTATTCCTGTTTTCAGGTTCCATTCACATGGTACATCAATTGCATCCATTTGTTCCAGTCTATTCCTGTCTTTGTAAGGTGAGAATTTTACAAACAACATATAGTTGGGTCTTGTTTATTAATCCACCCTGAAAAAAATGCTCAACATCACTAGCAGTTAGAGAAATATCAATTAAAACTACACTGAGATTTCATTTCACTCCAGTCAGAATGGTAATCATCAAGAATATAAGAAACATTAAATGTTGGTATGGATGTGGGGGAAAAGATACACTCATACATTGCTGGTGGAGCTGCAAACTGGTGCAACCATTCTGGAAAGCAGTACGGAGCTTCCTCAGAAAACTTGGAATGGAACCACCACTTGACCCAGTTATTCTATTCCTGGGCATATACCCAAAGGTTTTAAAATCAGCATACTATACTTGTGTTGCCACATCATTTTTTATAGCAACTCAATTCACAATAGTTAAGCTATGGAACCAACCTAGGTGCCCTTCAACAGATGTATGGATAAAGAAAATATATGCACACACACATATGTATGTGTGTGTGTGTGTGTGTGTGTGTATCTCACAATGGAATATTTTCAGCCATAAAGAAGAATGAAATTATGTCACATTTGCTGGTAAATGGATGGAACTAGAAACTATAATGCAAAATAAGGCAATTCCCCCAAACCAAAGGCCAAATGTTCTCTCTGATATGGTGATACTGACTCACAATAAGCAAGGGAGAGGAAGGAGTGGGGGGTTCACTGGATTAGACAGGAGGGAATGGAAAGCAAGTAGAATGAAATGGACATAACTTTCCTATGTTCATATATGAATCCACAACAAGTGTGTCTCTATATCATGTATAAGCACAATAATAGGAAATCATATTCCATTTATATATAAGTCAAACTACATTGTAATGTCATGTATAACTAAAAAGAACAAATAAAGAAAAAAAGTGGAAACATGATTTTCTGAAATTATTTTCAGCTTGAGTCTTGACAAATAAAAAGTGTTAGTGTGAAAAAAATTAATAAAAGAAAGAAACTGCTAAACTGGGGAAAAAAAGGAATTTAAAGTATTTTGAGATGATAGAAAAATAACTTATGAGAACTTATGGGATGTAGTGAAAACAATGATCAGCAGGAAATTAATTGCTATAAATGTATATATTAATACAGATATACCAGGTATGGTAGTACACGCCAGCAATCCCAGCAGCTCGGGAGGCTGACGCAGGAGGATCACAGGTTCAAAGCCAGTATCAGCAAGAGTGAGGTGCTAAGCAACTCAGTGAGACTAATACAAAGATCTAATACAAAAATAGGGCTGGAGATGTGGCTCAGGGTCCAAGTGCCATGAATTCAATCCCTGGCACTCGCCCCCCCTCAAATAAACACCAGATAAAAGACCTCCCTCATCAGTACCTTTGTCCAAATCCTCAAAGAGCTAGAACATTAAAAAGCTAATAAAGGAAAGGAAACAGTAATAAAGGATAAAAGAAATACTGAACAGAAAAATAATGATCAACAAAATGAAGTTTTGGGTTTTTTAAATAAATCAAGAAAATGCTATGAAAAATGAAAACATGTAAATACTTGAAATAAAATTCATGTCATTGCTACCAGATTTCCCAAAATAAAATAATTGCAAAAAGTATACTATAAAAAACTAAACTCTGGATGAAATGTAGAAATTCCTAATGAAGAATTAAAAGCTTCCTCCTCAAACTCTTCAGTGATCCTAACTTATTCTATAAGGCCTAACAACAAAGCCAGATATAAAATAAATACACTATACCTTATAAATAAAGATATAAAATCTTCACAAAAATACAAGTAATTGAATCCAACTGCCTGTTATAAAGACTATATAACATTACTGAGGAATTTACCCTAGGAAAGCAAATGATTCAATATAACAAAGGAATTATTTTAAAATAACACATTAATAGAAGAAAAAAAAACATGATTACCTTAACTGAAAGAAAATAAGAATTTTAGAAATTCATTATACTTTATGGTTAAAAGTACACCCAGAAAAGTAGGGGTAGAAGAGAATTTCCTCAACATGATAAAAGGCATTTGTGAAGATATCACAGGTAACATGATACTCTGATAAAAGACAAAGCTTTGCTCCTAAGTTGAGACAAAAGATAAGGATGCTCCCTTTCCTAATTGCTATTCAATACTGTTCTGGAGTTTTATTTTTTTTAATTTTTTCAAATAATGGCCCCAAGACAACTGGATTTCCTCACGAAATGCATGAAGTTGGAATCCTACTTTCCACCACATACAAATATTAACTCAGAATGGATCAACAACGTAAAAGTTAAATGCATAAAATTCTTTGAAGACAGATCTTCATAATTTTGGGTTTGACAGTGCATTCTCATCAATGACACCATATGCACAAACAACAAAAGAAAAATTTTTCTTTTGTTCAGCAAATAGGAAAACTTACAAAATGGTGAAAATGTTAGCAAGTCACATAACTGACAAGAGTCCATTATTCATATACAAAGAACTCAACAACAAAAACATCCCAATTCAAAAATAAAAGATTGAATGAATACTTCCCCTAAATATAAAATAAATTAGTAGCTAAGAAACAAAAAGAATCTCAACATTATTAGTAATTAGTAGAATGCAATTCAGAGCCCCAATTAAATTAATTAAGTAATTTAAAAAAAAAAAAAAAAAACAGAAAACAAGTGTTGGTGAGGATGTTAAGAAAACTGGAACCCCTGAATATTGCTGGAATACCTGAGAATATGTGAAAGTGTAAAGCTGTTGGAATAACTGAAGGAATACAAAAATGTACAGCTGCTGTAAGAAAGCAATTTTGTGACTTCTCCAAAATTTTGACACAGAGTTATCATACTAAAACAGACTGATATTGGAGGGCTCCTTTAAACTTAAGGAAAACTTCTTCATGCTGAGAGTAAAGGGTGAAGGGCTGCCCACCTCAGGCTGAGAGTTGCCAAGGAAGCTAAGAATGAAGACTGTCCCCTGCCCCAGCCCCTCTAAGTTCAGGTCAATTAAATATGCATATGTGTATTTCCAGCCTTTTGTCCCATTTTGCTGTCTCTTTTCTTTTACAAGCTTTCCTCACCCCAGAGCCTCTCAAAGATGAAATTTTTGAAACAAAGTTGCTTCTACATTCTTGCAAATGTGGCTTTGAATACAACATATTTTCCTACAAATTTAACTTGGAAAAATTTGTGGAGCACCATGCAGGTAGCCTAGCCTCATTGTAAAAGAACACAAGTAAAAATATGACCCAGCCAGTTTTTAAGAATATGAGAAACAGGAAGTGTTGGCAAAGATGTGGGGGAAGAGGCACACTCTTACATTGCCAGTGAGACTGCAGACTGGTGCAACCAATCTGAAAAGCGGTATGGATATTCCTCTGAAAACATGAAATGGAACTATCATTTGACCCAGCTATCCCACTCACTCCTCGGTTTATACCCAAAGGACTTAAAAACAGAATAATACAAGTGACACAGCCACATCAATGTTTATAGCAGCACAATTCATAATAGCTAAATTGTGGAACCAACCTAGATATCCTTCAATAAATGAATGGATAAAGAAACTGTGGTATATATACACAACGGAATATCACTAAGCATTAAAAGATAATAAAATCAAGGCATTTGCAAGTAAATGGATGGAGTTGTAGAATATTAAGCTAAGTGAAATAAGCCAATCCCAAAAAAACCAAAGGCTGAATGTTTTCTTGATAAGTAGATGCTGATCCATAATGGGGGTGGAGGGTGGGGGAGCATGGGAGGAATGGAGAAACCTTGGATTGGGCAAAGGGGAGGGAGGGAAAGAAGAGGCACGGGGGTAGAAAAGATGGTGGAATGAGATGGATATCATTACCCTAGGTAATGTATGATAATACAAATGGTGTGACTCTACTTTGTCTACAACCAGAGAAATGAAAAATTGTGCTCCATTTGTATATTCTGAATCGAAATGCATTCTGCTGTCATGTATAATTAATTAGAACAAGTAAATAAATTAATTTTTAAAAATATCACCCAGCAATTTCAGTCATTTATATATATGTATATATATATATATATATATATATATATGTCATTTTATATATTATATATAATATATATGTGTATGTGTATATATATATATGTCATTTTATATATTATATATAATATATATGTGTATGTGTATATATATATANATATATTCAACAACTTGGATGAAATGGACAAGTATCTTCCTGGACAAAAATCTTCTAAAGTTCATACCAGAAAAAAAACGGATGTCATAAACAGTTCTGTATTAAGTAAATAGACAGTTTTTAAAATGTTGCAAGAAAGAAAGTTCATGCACAGATAGATGCCTTCACTGGCAAATTCTACACAAACTCTCCCCTAAAAAAACAGGAGGAAGAAACATTTCCTATCCCTTTTTATGAGAATAGCATTACTCTGACATTATATGAGGTGTTACAAATAAAAAGTATAAATCAATATTCCTTGTGAACATAATTATAAAAATCCTCTACTACAGGTTGAACATTCCGAATCTGAAATCTAAAATGCTTCAAAATCTAAAATTTTTTTACTGAAGATATGATACCACTACTGGAAAATTCCACAGCTGACCTCATATGATGTGACACAGTCAAATCAAAGGCACACTAAAAATATTGTACTAAATTACCTTCAACCTGTGTGTGTAAAACAAAAATGTTCAGACTTGGGTGCTGTCACAAAGATATCTTATTATGTCCATGAAGATATTCCAAAATAAAAAAAAAAATCTGAAATTCAAAATATTCATGGTCCCAAGTATATGGGATAAGAGATTAATACATACAGTTGAAAATCCCTATTCTGAAAATCCTAAATCTGAAAATGGTCTGAAATCCAAAACTCTTTACAGTCTGACAAGATGCTCAAAGTTTCAGATTTTGGAGCATTGTGAATTTGGAATGTCTAGATTAGGTATGCTCAATTGGAAAGTCTATATGAGAATATTCCAAAATCCAAAAAGCTTCAAAATTTGAAATATCTCAGATAAAGGTCACTCAACCTGTATTCGAAAACAAAGTGCCAAATACATAGAATGGATACTACAAATATGAAAAGACCAGATTCATATTGAGAATGCAAATCTAGTTTAATAATCAACATAATTTGTTATATTAACAGATTAAGGAAGCAAACTATATGATCATCTCAACAGATAAAGAAAAGTCATTGCAATATCTATCCAAATAAATATTCAACCAACTAGGAAGAATAATTTCTCAATCTAGTAAAAGAATGACTAAAAGAAAAACCTTATTTTATCATATTTAATAAGGAAAGCCTAAACACAGCCTTGTCCCATGGGTCCTGGTTACAGCAGCCTCACTCACTGATATTCCGAAGGAGATAGCCCCACTTGTCCAAACATACGCCCTCTGAAGAAATTATCAAAGAAAAATATGATTGGATATTTTCTTTCTAAAATTATCTTGGAATGAGAAAACATATATAATACGAAACCCAGAAATCATAAAAGGAAATAAAAACCTACTAATTTTGACTATATTTCTTTAAAAAAGGAGGACTGGGGATGTGGCTTAGCATGCACAAGGCCCTGGGTTCAATCCCTAGCACTGCATTGACAGAAGTATATACAGGGAAAAACAGATATGTTTTTTATGGTTTAAAAAATGTATCTGTGTCACAAAAAACAAACAACAAAATGGAAAAGTAATTCTGAGTGACAAACTACAGTCTAATAAAAAATGTACAAAAAACATGAGTCAGTGTTTCCAGAAAGAAATTCAAAGTCAGTTAAACTTAGGAAATATGTTCTATCTTACTAATAAGGAAATGAAAATCAAAACAAAAGAACACTTTTTCACTTAGAAAAAAATGTTAATGATTGCTGATATTCAAGATTAATGCAAACAAAGAAAAAGACATTCATCATTCACTGTTAGCAGTATCATAAATTAAAAGTCAATTTAGAAAGGAAATTTGGCAAAATTCATCAAAATTTAAAATTCACACACTATTTTACTAAAAAATCCCACTTGTAGGAATTCATCCTATGGATAAAAGTATAACCAAATATATATACAAGAAAGTTCAAGGCAGCACTTTCCAAAATTGTAAATACACATAACAATACAAATGAATATCCACCAAAACTGAACATATTATGTAAAAGATGGCATATCTATATAATTCAATATTATATGACCATGAAAAAGGTGCTAACATGAAAATATCTCTTAAGGTATGTAAAATATATAATAATAACGGTAACAATAAGAATAATGATCACATTTATTTAAATTGTATGAATATAAGATTATACAAACGTGTGTATGTGTATGCACACTAGGATATGCCATGAACACTTTCTGAAAAGCTAGACAAAAAGGGATTAATAGTATTACCATTAGGGAGAAGGATTGGAGGCTACCAAAGTGAGGACAAATAGATTTTATAACTTCCTTAACTATTTGTACTTTTTACCATTTCATCAACATTTTAAAATGTCTATTTTCCAAATGAAATGTAAATTGTTTATCTGAAATTCCTATAGTAGTTTCAAATACTATTAGTGAGCTTTCTTTTTCATTCAATCTTTTGTTAATTCTGAAAACATTACCTGAATTGATTTGACAGGGGCAGATACATCAGTTGTAAATATAGGTTTTGGAATGCTTTCCACCAATTCCATAATCCCTTGCAGTTTTTTATCAGAGACTCGTAAAGAAACAAGAGGTAACTCTCCAGAAACCTTGAATCTGTTTTAAAAAGATAACAATGATTATAGAGGATCTTTCATTCTGATTTAAGTACACTAATTAAAAAGAAGAATATATTCCTCAAATTATACAAATATAATGAAATGTGATTTTAAGCACTACAAATCACTAATTTCTGTCTTAGCTTATTAACTGATCTCATTAGATGGGATAACTTATTTCCTAACATTATTTCACTTATTTCCTCTCTACTATTTACTAAGTAAATAAAAATGTACTATTTACTTAGTAAATTAAAATTTACTAAGTAAATAGTAGAGAGGAAATAAATGAAATAATGTTTTCCTCTCTACTATTTATTTCCTCTCTACTATTTATTTCCTCTCTACTATTTACGAAGTATAGATGGCAATTTCTATTTATCACATGTTTATTATGTGACAGATATTTAAGGAAGTGTTTTGTATATATTATT
>NW_025999998.1:18720977-18723985 GCF_001458135.2 Marmota marmota marmota | reverse complement strand
CACAACACAGCCAATAAAAATCATAAATTCCAGTGACCAAAAATTATTGGTAAAGTAAAAGAATTATTTGGATTTTAAAAACTATATAAAGCTGCCTTAAAAATCACAAATACCTACACACATTAACATTACACAGCATATCCAATACATCTGTGGACACATATGTTGTAAAAAACACTAAAAGAGGGGCTAGAGTTTTGGCTCAGTGGTAGAGTGCTCGCCTAGCATGCACAAGGTACCTGGTTCAATCCTCAGCACCACATAAATGTAAACTAAATATATTGTATCCACCTAAAGCTTAAGAATAAATATTTAAAAAGAAAACACTAAAAGTACCAACAGAGCTCATGTCTAAGCAATAAGACAAAGGATGGTTCTTTTTGTTTTCTGAATCATCCAGATTTTCTAAAGTAGACATTTATAATCAGAAAGAAATAACTTTAAAATTTTATTTAGGGCTAGGGGTGTAGTTTGAAGGTGGAAAATTTGTCTAGCATTCCTAAGACTCAACATTCAATTCCCAGCCCTACACACACACACAAAAATAAGATGAATGTGATCTCAATGCATTTTCACACAAACTACCTCATTTGCACCTAATTACTCTTTAAGTCAGATGAACTTCTTATCTTGAAAAACCAGCCAAGGAAATGTTACACTCATGGAGATAAGTAGTAAAATGGGCTTTATTATAATTTTTAAAATTCTACCACCAGTATTGAGATAGATAAAAATGTGATATTTAGAAGCATATATTTCAGAATTTTTCAAGGGATTCTATGACAATTAATAAAATTTAAAGTTAACACCATATCAAAAAAAAGTGTTCAAAAAAAAGGGATTCAATTATTTGAGAACAATTAATCAAAAAGAATTTCAATAATCTTCACAGTAATAATGGATTTTTAAAATTTTAACCATTTTAGTATCTTAAATATTAAGTATGGCTCACAGACTTTAAAAACCTGTGACCAAAATGTCCATTCAAACATACCAAATGCCATAATTTATTCTCTGAAAAAGCATTTATAGACTTTTGACTTTGTTGTCAAATAAACTTCTAGTTGTCTTCATCTAAAAAATGAACTTGACCACTGATGCATGACTGTATACCACAATGATTGGGATACAGATGCCCAGGAGAGTGAACCTCCTCAGGCTTTGTTTGGCTACCTATAGTCTAGGCTATCAGAGACTCTAGATTAGTTGCCTCTAGCTTTGAAAAACCTCTTTGCCTCTTCTGGTTATCCAACTGTGAACACAAATATCATCAACAGGGTTAAGAGTGAGTCTCAGTGGTAGAGTTCTAGACTACCATTTGCAAAACTCTGGGCTCAATCCCCAATACTGCAAGAAAAATAAATTTAAAATTTAAAAAGTAAATATGTGTACATAAAAAATATGTACACATATCATTAGCAATATGTGCCAATCTTTGGTACAAGGTTAGAAATTCTGATATGGATCAGGATTTCTCAACCTTGGCACTAATGACATTTGTTGCTGGAGGCTGCCCTGAACACCTTTAGACAATATATACTATTACTTCTAATTCAAAAATTATGAAGAATGTCTTTAGACAAAGTATCTAAAAACCTAATTAAATTACTTTCAGCAAAATCAATCAATAATGCATTTTATACTTACCTACTCTACTATAAAGTAGTTGTATGCTTGTAAGGTTAATATCAAAGGAATCATAAGCTCTTTGCATAATTTCTTCAAGGTTGGTCCCACCTTGTTTCACATCTGGTAATTCCGAACGAATTTTACTTGCCACCTTGAGGTTAATTTTAAAAGTTTAGACTATGCAAAATATTTCAAAATATAAGTATAAAGTTTTTATCTTTCAGACCTATAATGTAAAAATTTAATAGGAAAAGAAACTCACATGCAGACACATATTGTAATGCTATTAGAAAAGTCATTATTCGTAAGATATATAATGAGAAGGACAGGACATAAGGTAAATTTTTACATGTTAAGTTATATTTCCCATTACTTATATTAAAAGAGGAAAACCAAGACAGTACTAGAAATAATACATCTACAAATACTTAAAATCTGATAAGACTCCTCACTGAGAGCCAGATCAACCCAGAGATAAATTTAGCTTATAAAACGTTTCCATTGTACAAAGACAGATATTTAGATAGTTTTATAGCAATTAGAGTCTAGGATTTAATATTAGGATGGTGAAATTTAAGACCCAACTTTGCCATTTATGAGACTCCAAAGATGTTATACTGTATTCTCCCTTTTCCTGACAAGGGATTCTTTTCACTTAACATTCCAGGAATCACTCAAAGATCTTATTCTTTCACTCACTGATGAATAAATAAATAGGTATAGATAGATATCTGTGTGTGTACATATTTAAACATAAACACACACATATAAACAGTTTTTCTTCTATTTTATATATCTCATGTGAAATAAACAGTCAAAAATTATTAACTTTGAAATGTAATGAATTTTGGGTAACAGGTTAAGTGAATTACCAAATGTCACAAAACTATATACTTAACTCCTGACCTTATGCTCTTCCCACTGTACCATATTGCCCTTGAAACAATTCAATAACCAAATTCAAATGTGAATAATTAGCTATATAGGCTTATTATAAATATAAAGCCAGAAAAAATAAATAAATAAATATAAAGCCAGTGAATGTCTACATATGTTCCCAGTGCAGAGTATAATCAATCAATAAAAGAAACCGCCAATATTAAGGAAAGGCACATACTTGTTAGGTAGCCAAAAGAAATCAATTCTAACATTTTTCATCTCTCTTAGACCTTTAAATTGTTACTGGTATTTCTCTATCCTTAATGATTTAGAGCAGGGCTGTTTAATAGAACTTTTATGTTGTTCAACACAACAGCCACTGGCCACTTCTGACTTCAAAACTCTTAAATATGACCAATATGTCACTAAGGAACTGAATTTTTGTTTAATTTTAACTTAATCAAATGTATCTAATGGGTAGCACAGCACAGATCTCAAAA
>NW_025999998.1:18699367-18708040 GCF_001458135.2 Marmota marmota marmota | reverse complement strand
GGTGCTAGGAAAATTGGAAATCCACATGTAATAAAATTGAATTAAACCCCTATCTCTCACCCTGTACAAAAACTCAACTCAAAGTGGATCAAATACTTAGGTACTAGACCAGAGACACTACACCTACCAGAAGAAAAAGTAGATCCAAATATTCACAATGTTGGTTTAGGATTTGACTTCCCTAACAAGACTCCTAAATTGCAAAAAGTAAAATCAAGAATAAATAAGTGAGATGGATTCAAACTAAAAAGCTTCTTCTCAGAAAAGGAAACAATCAATAATGTAAAGAAAGAGCCTACAGAATGGGAGAAAATCTTTACCATATGCACCTAAGATAGAATATTAATCTCCAGGATATGTAAAGACCTCAAAAAAACTTAACATCAAAAAACAAATAAATGAATAACCCAATCAATAAATGGGCTAAGGATCTGAACAGACGCTTCTCAGAAGAAATACAATCAATCAACAAACATATTAAAAAATATTCAACAGCTCTAGCAATTAGAGAAATGCAAATCAAAACTACATTGAGATTTCATTTCACTTCAGTCAGAATGGTATTCATCAAAAATACAAGCAACAATAAATTATGGCAAGGATGTAGAGGTAAGGCACACTTATACATTGCTGGTGGGCCTGCCAATTGTTGCAACCACTCTGGAGAGCAGTATGGAGATTCCTCAGAAAACCTGGACTGGAAACACCATTTGACCCAGTTATCCCACTCGTAGGTTTATACCCAAAGGACTTCGAATCAGCATACTACAGTGATGCAGCCACATCAATGTTTATAGCAACTCAATTCACAATAGCTAAACTGTGGATTGAACCTAGGTACCCTTCAACACATGAATGAATTTAAAAAATGTTTAATAGTATTCAGCCTTAAAGAAGAATGAAATTATGGCATTTGCTGGTAAATGGATGGAGCTGAAGAATATCATGCTAAGCAAAACATGCCACTCTCCAAAAACCAAAGGCCAAATGTTTTCTCTGATATGCAAATGCTAATTTATAATGGCGGGAGGGGACTAAGGAAGAGTAGACTTACTTTAGATTAGGTAGAGGGGGTGAAGGGAGGGGAGGGGATATGGGATTAGGAAGGATAGTAGAATGAATCAGATATTATTACCCTATGTACATATATAACTATACAACCAATGGGATTCTACTTCATGTATAACCAGAAGAATGAGAAATTATACTCCATTACATCTGATGTATCAAAGTGTATTCTATTGTCACGTATAACTAATTAAAACAAATAAAAAATATTTTTTAAAAAGTCAAACAGAAGTGTGCTGTGCAGACATTTTGTAGATGCAGAAAATACCTTAAGTAAAGGAAATCACCTTCAATAATGCAGGTAGACTACATCTAATTGAAAGGTGCTCAAAAGGAACAGAGGGCTGGGTGTGGTGGTGCATACTTATAATCCTAGTGGTTCTTGAGCCTGAGGCAAGAAGATTGCAAGTTCAAAGCCGGCCTCAGCAACTTAGTGAGGCCCTAAGCCACTTAGCAAGACCCTGTCTCAATGAAATATAGAAAAGTATTGGGGATGTGGCTAATGGTAATGGTAAATCAATCCCTGATATGGGAAAGAAAAAAGAGAGAAGAAGAAGACTGGGAGAGGAAAGGAAGGAAACCAATAAGGAAGAACTATGGAATGAAATTGACCAAACTATGCTATGTGCAAGTAAAAATATGTCACAATGTATCTCACTATTATGTATAATTATAATGCACTGATAAAATGAATAAATTTAGAATAACAAAATTGATTGATCAATGTGTACTAAGTCATAACTGCGTAGAAGTACAAGTCATGGTGTGCTATTGCACGGTAGGGAGAGTGATTATAGACAACAAAAATGTACTGTGTAGTTCAAAATGGGACAAAGGATTCTGAATATTTTCACCATAAAGAAATGACAAATATTTGAGGAGATACGTTTACCCTGCTTTAAATATTATATAACATGCACACATATACAAGTGTCACGTCATATGCTATGAATATACACAATTTTTATGTTTGTATGTATCAGTTAAATATTAAATTAATAAATAGCAAAACCTAGTTTCCCTAAGTTAAAAAAAGACAACAAAATAAGATTTGTATCAATAAAGGCAAAACTCATATTGGCTCAAGATGCTTAAGGACAAATTTTACCAATCATTCAATAATCAGAGTCTAACTCAGGGAAGACTCCTATGATTAAGAAATAACTAACACATTCACACTCATCCCTGGTCCACTATAGATCTTTCCTATTCCAAAGAAGGAATTCATGAGCTACTATTCCCAACCTAAACACAAAAAGTAAGCTCCTTGAACTGTGAAAGTAGCCTCTATGCCACATACAGATTCACAGTTAAGTATGAAAATTTTACTGGTTTGGGGATCTTAAGCAAAACCTTTGATTAGTAAGTAGCTTGTGCTTACATAAGGACAACCTCTAGAAAGACAGGCTAAAAGATACAAATCAGAAAAATAAGTCAGCAGTGACATCAGAGCTTTGCACACTAGTCCACTCAAATTAACATAAACAAATGATTAAAACAATAAGAAGTCAACATGTGAGTGGGTAGATATCAGAATTCAGACACTATAATCTGAAACGCTGTTTTGACCGCAAAATTGTAAGATATGCATATAAAGAGAAAAGTGTTGCTGAAACATAATAAAAAATACCAGGCAAAAGACTATCTTTGAAGGGGCCTAAATGCTGAACTGGATAAAGACTTAAAAGCACCAATTAACAATATATTTGAAAAACATATGTAATAAATTAAATAAAGATGTAACAATGACCAATCAACTTAAAAATATCAATAAAGAAAAAGAAATTTCTTTTTAAATGGAAAATCTGGAGTTGAAGAATACAATAAATGAAATGTATAAATTTAATAGAGATTCAACAATACATTTGAGCTGGGAAAAAAGAATTACCTAAACTGAAGACAAATTAACAGAGATAGTACAATCTAAGGAAATAGAATGAAAAAAAAACATGAACAATAATGCATAGAGCTTCAGAGAAATGTAGAACTCATCAAGCACATCACCTAAAGCACAATGGGAAGAAGACACACAGAAACGGTCCAAAAGCACAGCTAATGCACAATGGAAAAAGACAGAAATTGGGCAAAAGAAATTTGAAGAAATAAGAATGCAAATTCTCAAACTTGATGAAGAATACTAATCTCCATATCTAAAATCTTCAATAAACTCTAAATAGTATAAATACAAGGAGATTCACACCCAGACACATCATAATTAAAATACTAAACGATAGCCGGGCACAGTGGCACACGCCTATAATCCCAGAGGCTTGGGAGGCTGAGGCAGAGGGATTGTGAGTTCAAAACCAGCCTCAGCAACTTAGTGAAGTACTAAGCAACTAAATGAGACCCTGTCTCTAAATTAAAAAAAAAAAATAGGGCCGGGGATGTGGCTCAGTGGTCAAGTGCCCCTGAGTTCAATCCCTGGTAAACCCCCACCTCCCCAAAAAAATACTAAATGATAAAGAAAAATCCCATGAACACCAAAATAATACATAGAAACCACAATAAGAAAGAAAAGCAGACATTCTCAGCAGAAACAATGGAGGCAAGAAGGCAGTGGCACAGCGCACTGAAAGTGCTGAAACACTTGTCAAACTGTGCATGTAACTCAGTAGCTCAGTAGTAGAGTGTTTGATAATATATGAGAGGCCATGGGTTCAATCCCCAGCTGAGGAACGAAGGAAAACTTGTTAACCAAGAGTCCTAAAACCAGCAAAATTGTTTATCAAAAATAAGAGTAAGGTTTAAAATATTCCAAGATAAACAAAAACTCAACAGAATTAATTACTAGCAAAATTAGCTTAAAAGAAATACAGACAGAAGTTGTTTAGGCTGAAAGAAATTAATATCAGTCATCAATGTAAACTTACAAGGAAAAATGAAGCTTGTGTAAAGGTAGTTACATAGGTAATGATAAAAGACAGCATAATTATATGTTGCTTTTCAGTTTCTTTTATATTACTTAAAAATAATTGCATAAAACATTATCCATAAAATTATATTTTGGGACCCATAGCAGAGAGAAATTAAATTAAATAACAATAATACAAAGCAAAAGGATAGGAATAAAGCTATACTGAATAAAGAAAATTAATAGCAGATGGTAACTGGAATATATGGGAAGAAATGAAGAGAACTACACTGGTAGATAAGATAAATAAAGCATTCAAAAAACATCAATGCATTGACTTATTACTATTCATTCTTCACAAAGCTTTATAAAATGATATGATTATATAAGGCAAAAATTATATAATGTGTGTGTATATATATTTATATAAATATAAAATACAGTGTCATATTTAGAAATAATAGTGCAAAAATAGGGGAAAGGGAATGGTTTTACATAGGAATAAAGTTTCTATGTCTGACCAGAGTAAAGTTAGCATAAATCTGAAGTAAATTGTAAAAAGTTAAGATATATATTATGAGCCCAACACCACCTAAGAAATTAATTTGTAAGAATATTTTTAAATTATTTAAGGAATTAAAATGACAAACTAGAAAAGCCAATGGAAGGTGGCAGGTAAAGGAGGAACACAGGAACAAAATAATCATGAGAAATAAAAAAAAAAACAAAAAACCTAAAAGCAAAATTACATATATAATCCAACCACTTTAACGATAACATTAAAAGACAGCCAGGCCCAGCATGCCTCTAGTTCCAACCACTCAGGAAACAGGGAAGAGGATCCACTTGAGCCCAAGAGTTGGGAGGCCAGCCTGGGTAATATAGTGANTTGTTTTGCATAATTGAGATTGTGCCTCTTTAACATCGTTCCACTCTCCGCCTCACATTCACTACATTAGAACCAGCTTTCTGCACTTCCAAATTCTTTTCTAAGTTACTATCCAGATTTGATCACTGCCTCTTATCCTCTAAGAGAATTGAATCTTGTATCAATTTTTCAAATGGATCTCTAGTACAATTACCAAAACTAAATTAGGACATCCATCATTCTCATTTCCTTCATAATATCTGGTCCTATTATCAATTTATTTCCTCAACTCCAAATTCACCCTTTTGCCTGCTCTATGAAACTGGAGCTGAGCCCCTTCAATACTTTTCTTTTACCAACAAGCACTGAAGATAAGATAGAATAAAGGAAAGACTGTAAAAAGAAAGGATCTTACTACTTGATTTTAGTGCAACCCCTCAGCAAGATGCTGCAACAATGCAGCTTTCTCCAACACTAAGCACAGGTAGCACATAAGGGACAACAGTACCCAATAGCCAGCATCTTCCTTTAGAATCATTCTCCTCAGGTGTTTTCAGGACAGAATGTATGTAAGGGGATGCCTGAACACCTTTCCCTATCACCTAAGGAAGGATTTCTAGAACATTTCAGAAGCAGGTTTTCAGCAAGTTTGTTAGCATGGCACCATAATGGCTTCTCCAATATCCTATGAGTCATAGCGTGCGTGCCTTCTTCCAGTAAGGTCTAAATTTCAACCCTTGGAGAACAGAGGGATAACTTCCTGGGGAAAATTAGTTCAATCCTATAAACCCTATAACTACCCTTCTTATATTCTTCAAAGTCAGTCTTTGGAGGAGGGTCACTGGAGAAGGTAATGCCCTCCATGCTTACAAGAGAAGTCACATATGGACCCATATGTGACTGACCCATCCTGGCAGATGGCACCACTGGTAGAGGAAAGCCAAGAGGCTTAACACACATCCCCAAGGAATCTCAGCTGACTCTTAAGAGTAGATAGGAACAAGGTGGTTTTGACCAACTTGGTCTTAAACACCTAGCAAAACAGTATAGCCTAAGCACAGTCCTTCACGGACATTTAAAAGGAAAAAAAGATGTGTTGTTGTTGTTGTTTTAAATGTAATTTAAAATGTACACTTGTGTCAACTCTACCAAAAGTAAGTAAAGTTGGAGACTATAAAGGAAAGGTTCCTGTGTAGGAGTGCCTAATAATAATGATCATAAATAGAGTTTCGAGTTTATGTTGAGTTAATTTGAGCCTGATCTCCTAGACCTACAAATCTCCTAACCTCCTACATTAATAAACTCAATGTATTTTTCACTGATTTGATTATAAGTTACTGTCTTCACAGTTTTAAGAGACTGGCTAAAATAGTAATTGCTTTTGTGCTGATTGTTCACTATAATGAACTATCATTTTAAAAACCAAATCTGTAACTTTAACCCTTCCCATAAAAGGATGGAACTTTTATTTTCTGAGGCCAATATATCAAACTATGGTAAGGAAATGACAGGCCTATTGTCAAAAACAGAGGTCCAAAGATCCTAACTATCAACTTTCTGAGTATAAAAAATGATTATTATTACACATGCTTTCAACAGAAAAGTAATGAATTGCTGGGCCTGGTGGTACATGTCTGTAGTCCTAGCAGCTCGGGAGGCTTAGACAGGAGGATCCATAGGTTCAAAGCCAGCCTAAGCAACAGTGAGTTGCTAAGCAACCCTATCTTTAAATAAAATACAAAATAGGGCTAGGGATGTGGCTCAATAGTTGAGTGCCAGGGAGCTCAAACTCTAATTACCACCACCACCACCACCCACCCCCTGGGAAAAAGTAACAAATTAATTTCTATTACACTGTATCCATTCTAGAAATAAATTTAAACTTTACCAAAATCATGTTAACATAAATAAAATTATGAAGTATGAAACAGTATTTAATTTATTAAATATAATTAATTTACCTGTTGCTGTCTTTTCACGAAATTCTTCAAGTTTTGTTAAAGTTGCTGAAGTGAGCTGTGCTAGACGTACCTCTTTTGGAGGCCTGAAGAATTCTATTATACTATTCACTGTCCTCTGTTAAAAAATAAATAAATAAATAAAAAGCATCATTAATATGAAGCACAATCTCAAGGCAATCTAAATTATATAAAAAATTGGTAACATAAAAAATACTAACTGCATCATATATCATTTCCAATGGTTCAGCTTCTATGATACACCTCTGAGAAACAGTTTCATCTAATGGATTTATCTCAAATATAATCTGGAAGAGTGATGTACCATCCAATGAAGACAGGAGGCGAGGTTTTTTTTGAATTATCTGGTAAGCCAGTAATATGAAATGAGTCTATTTTGGTTTCAAATCTGTATGACAAAGGATAGGACAAAAATTAGGAATCAATACAATTCCAAAGAATTTTTCAAATTAAATAAAAATAAGTAACAACAACTTCACTTTCTATTTCCTGCAACTCTAGTCCATTTACATAAAAGAAAATATACAATGATTCCTCTGAATTCATATACCATATTTCACAAAGACTCATTCACATGTTAATTCCTATGTTAAAAAGCTAATGCTATGCTAATATTTGGTGTACTTACTGATAAAATCTAAAATTAACATAGCAATAATGTCTTATAATGCATATCAATGTAAAACTGAAAAGTCATACCTAACACAATTTTATGAGCACTTTCTGTTCTAAGATTTAACATAAATAATTAAAAACCAAGCAGAAGACAGAATTTCTAAAATAGCTATGTGAGGAACTCAGCAAAATATCTCCCAACGTATTAACCATGAAACAACTGATGAAAATTAGGTTCTCTGGAAATCAACCTAAGGGCACACTGCAAACAAACAAACAAAACATATATTTAGGAAAAACTGTGAAAATTGAGTAAGTACAGGAAGAGTCTGTGACATGAAAACAACAATCACCTCCCACTTCCAGCCCCATAGTGCATTACAGAAGGTAATATATAAATGGACGCTGCTAAATAGGGGGCTCTTCTTCAGCTCCAAGTTTAAGGTACAGCTTCACCTGAGGAGGAACAGGCAGCGTATCATCCTTCCCCCAGCTATACATTACAAAAGCTCTATTCCAAACAGGCACTGTCAGGAGGGTTGAGTTTCCCTTTCTTCCCATTCATGCGCAAAGATTTTTTTGACCCAGAAGCCGCACTTTATGAATACTGAGGCCCAAATTGCCCCTCCACCATTTTGCTCCTAAAGTATAAGTTCCATTCTGAAAAATGTAACAGAACCCCCCAGTGAAATTGATACAGCAAGGTGTCACTCTGGAAGAATTATGGGCCTGCCTACAAACTCCACATATAAAGCTGAGGTTTTTGTCAAAGGTAGAGGCAGGCTGCTAGGGCTGACATTATTTATAACAGAGCAAAGACAAATTCATGCTTAAACATGTAGTTTAAAACAATAGCAATCTTCATCAACTAGTAACAACAAGTAAAATGGCAAACCAACCAATAGTTTATTTAACAAAGAGAACCAGGAAAAGAGAGCTATGTAAGATCCTTCTGGGATCAAACTCATATTACAAGTAGAGAAGTCTGGATGATCCAAGATAGCAGAATAGAGGAGATCCTGTTTCTGGCTGCTCTGTGGCATGAAACCAAGAAAGCAGTCAGGCAGCTTCTCTGCAAGGTCTCACCTAGACGGAATACAACATCTCAGAGAGTGTGAGAGGACCCCCTATACAGCAGATTTTCGCAGAAATCACCAGCGCTGTGACCACCTGTGAAGAAATCAGAGCCTTGGCATTCAAGTAGGTCTCTGGACTCCAGACCCAAAGCTCACATCTCTAGCTCACGCACAGTTCCAGCTTAGCAGAATCACCTATCAGCACCTCTGCGG
>NW_025999998.1:18688284-18694664 GCF_001458135.2 Marmota marmota marmota | reverse complement strand
AATGCTAGGAAAATTGGAAATCCACATGTAATGAAATTGAATTAAACCCCTTTCACCCTGTACAAAAACTCAACTCAAAGTGGATCAAAGACTTAGGTACTAGACCAGAGACACTACACCTACCAGAAGAAAAAGTAGATCCAAATATTCACAATGTCGGTTTAGGATCTGACTTCCCTAACAAGACTCCTAAATTGCAAAAAGTAAAATCAAGAATCAATAAGTGAGATGGATTCAAACTAAAAAGCTTCTTCTCAGAAAAGGAAACAATCAATAATGTAAAGAAAGAGCCTACAGAATGGGAGAAAATCTTTACCACATGAACCTAAGATAGAATATTAATCTCCAGGATATGTAAAGACCTCAAAAAAACTTAACATCAAAAAACAAATAAATGAATAACCCAATCAATCAATAAATGGGCTAAGGATCTGAACAGACGCTTCACAGAAGAAATACAATCAATCAACAAACATATTAAAAAATATTCAACAGCTCTAGCAATTAGAGAAATGCAAATCAAAACTACATTGAGATTTCATTTCACTTCAGTCAGAATGGTATTCATCAAGAATACAAGCAACAATAAATTATGGCAAGGATGTAGAGGTAAGGCACACTTATACATTGCTGGTGGGCCTGCCAATTGTTGCAACCACTCTGGAGAGCAGTATGGAGATTCCTCAGAAAACCTGGACTGGAAACACCATTTGACCCAGTTATCCCACTCGTAGGTTTATACCCAAAGGACTTCGAATCAGCATACTACAGTGATGCAGCCACATCAATGTTTATAGCAACTCAATTCACAATAGCTAAACTGTGGATCTAACCTAGGTACCCTTCAACACATGAATGAATTTAAAAAATGTTTAATAGTATTCAGCCTTAAAGAAGAATGAAATTATGGCATTTGCTGGTAAATGGATGGAGCTGAAGAATATCATGCTAAGCAAAACATGCCACTCTCCAAAAACCAAAGGCCAAATGTTTTCTCTGATATGCAAATGCTAATTTATAATGGCAGGAGGGGACTAAGGAAGAGCAGACTTACTTTAGATTAGGTAGAGGGGGTGAAGGGAGGGGAGGGGATATGGGATTAGGAAGGATAGTAGAATGAATCAGACATTATTACCCTATGTACATATATAACTATACAACCAATGGGATTCTACTTCATGTATAACCAGAAGAATGAGAAATTATACTCCATTACATCTGATGTAAGTGTATTCTATTGTCACGTATAACTAATTAAAACAAATAAAAAATATTTTTTAAAAAGTCAAACAGAAGTGTGCTGTGCAGACATTTTGTAGATGCAGAAAATACCTTAAGTAAAGGAAATCACCTTCAATAATGCAGGTAGACTACATCTAATTGAAAGGTGCTCAAAAGGAATAGAGGGCTGGGTGTGGTGGTGCATACTTATAATCCTAGTGGTTCTTGAGCCTGAGGCAAGAGGATTGCAAGTTCAAAGCTGGCCTCAGCAACTTAGTGAGGCCCTAAGCCACTTAGAAAGACCCTGTCTCAATGAAATATAGAAAAGTGTTGGGGATGTGGCTAATGGTAATGGTAAATCGATCCCTGATACGGGAAAGAAAAAAGAGAGAAGAAGAAGACTGGGAGAGGGGAGGAAGGGAACCAATAAGGAAGAACTATAGAATGAAATTGACCAAACTATGCTATGTTTTAAGACATGGGCAATACTGTGTTGATCCCACAAGTAGTCTCTTGGGAAAGATCTTGGCTGGCAGTAAAATAAAGATATTGCCAGATTAAAAACTACATTGTTAATGTTGTTTCTTTTACTGTGGCAGGACTTCTGCCCATTTTTGTATTTTTCTTTAGTGTCCTATGTTTCATTGGCATGCAGTTTCCTACTGAACATTTATTATAATTAAGAATTGATACATTAATAATTCAAAACATACCCATCATGTTACTAGAAAAAAATAGGTTCCTAAAAACAGAAAGGATACATTCAAGTTCAGTCTCACAGTAATTTTTTTTTTTTAAATAAGGTTGAGTACCCCATACCTGAAATGCTTGGGACGAGAAATATTTCTGATTTAGGATTTCCTTAGATTTTTTAAATGTTTGTATATAGGCACGATATCCTGGGGATGGGACTCAAGTCTAAACATGAAATGAATTAACATTTTATATATATCTCATATACAGAGCCTGAAGATAATTTTATACAATATTTTTAGTGCATTTGCATTTTGACTATAACCCATCACATAATATCTGGTGTGAAATTTTTTACTAGTGGTATTATGTTGGCACTTAAAAATCTTGGATTCTAGAGCATTTCAGAATTTCAGATTAGGGAATCTTAACCTGTGAAAGCAAATAATTACTTACTTGATTGCTTGTGCTCCTGGTCTTTGCACAATTAAAGTGCTAAATTCTTCTACTACAATGTGTATCAGCTCAGGTTTTTGGTTATTTTCCCTTAGAACGATGGACATACTTTTCAAGTGAACAAAAAACTTCATGGCTTCAAACTAGAGTATAACCAGAAGAATAAAATGGAAAAAAATATACATAAATATGTATGTATGTATATATATATATATATATATATATATATATATATATATTTACACAAAAAATAATCTTACTTAATATAGTTCATTCATTTCAAAAACACAAAATACTTTAGAAACAATCCTTCATCTATTCCCCCAAAGAAATACCACAGTAACGCCAAAAAGTAAAGGATAATTTTTGTTCTTACCTTGGAAATTAAAATAAATGCAATATTTACAGACTCAGAACAGATCACAGAAAAAAGGTAGTAGCACATATTTCTGAGAAAAATTAAAATAGACATATCCAACACTCAACTCAGAGGTGTTAGGTAAGAAAACATCTTACTGTTTTGGGCAAGGTTGGATCAACTGCTGTTTCACTATAGCCAATTGCTTCATAGAGTAAAGCCTTTTCTTCAAGTGTCAACATTTCTTCCAGAACTACAAATTGTAAACAAGAACTCTGAAATTTCAGGTGGTAACAATAAAAAACTGAAATATAATTTACCTGCCTTCAGAAATAACATGAAAATTTTATTTTCCTTTTCTAATATTAGAATGACAATGGTACTTTTAGAAGTTACTTTCCTAAAATACAATTTACTAAACATATAAATTGAGCAATATAAATTTCTAAATGTTTGTTTTAAGCAAGAGCTCAAAATATGGCTAACTGTACTGAACACTTTGTGCTCTATATGTGTAATAATAATTGTAATGCATTACACTGTCATATAGAAATAAAAAATAAAAATATTTATTTGCTTGTACATATTAAAATGCTTAACAATAACTTTATTAATAATAAATTTAAACTGAATATAATCATGTACATATGCTTACACAATGTCTATTTAATTAGGAAATTTTCTGCAAAACTCTATTTTCACAAGTGATGATTAACTACTCTACTGTAAAATGAAATGGACATACTTCCAGGTTTAACATCTGGTTGTTCTTTAGTATGTGATTCTGACCAAGTCCACAGCCAGTTAAACCATCCTTTTTTATCCTCTGGATCAATTATTCCTTCTTTATAAATCTTGTATCCAGTTTTCTTTAACTAAAATCAACAAATTTTTGAATAATGACAAATTATCCATTTTTTAGCAATCAAAAGAAATGGATACATGGTATTTCAAAATTATCTACCTGAATGAATGTAAACAATAAACACACTGAAAAAATAACCCAGTAACTTCAATTAGCCAAACATAAGAATTTAGGATTACCACATAGTTCTTCCTGTCATAAGATTTGGTGACTGGGGCAGGGGAGAGGAAGGGTGACCCCTACTTGCTTTCACTTTCATATGAACTCTGAATATTTGAAAAGCCCAATTATTACAAAAGAATTTCTTTCCATAAAAATATGCCTGATTTAAATGGATATGGCAAAAAATGAAATCAAATTTTCTTATAATGCAAAAATGCAAATTTGAGCCCTTTTAGGAAACTATTTTATAATACAAAATATTGATAACAACATATCTGTCATAACCATATGGAATTCAGAATTATTCTTACTTATTGAAAGAAAAATCTGAAGTTACCTCAACTTCTGCCTGTTGTCTAGCTATAGTTATATTAAAGACATCCAAGGCTTTTTCCAGCTCCTGAAAATATAAAAGAAAATGTGGTAATGTTATATAAATAAATGTACATAAATAACTTTAGTATATAAATCTACCAACTGCTATACTATAGAAAAATATGAGAGAGGAAGCTGAAAAGAGAACATCTACCAATATAACAAAATATATCTGTTAAATTCTGAAAGGCAATGCTTGTGTGTGTGTTGTGTGTGTATGTATATACACCAAAGTGAAAATTAGTATACAGAATATTTTGAACAAAAAAATCATGTTTCATAAATATTAGAGTACAAACTCTGTAAGAGGTATAGATATATATTAAAGGATACATATATACATTGTTTTAAATAACTTATTTGGATTTTTAATACAGCTAAAGGTAAATATATCAATATCATTTTCAACTAAAAATATAATTATAAATCCTTCATAATATATGTACAGCTTGCATGGCATCATTAAGATATTCCAAGTAGACCTAGATAAATTTGCTAAAACATTTTTTTAATCTTTACATTTTTCACAATTGTAACAGCTATAAAATAAACTGAAATAAGCTAAATCCTTCATCATATCGACTCATTTCTATAACTTTCAAGTAGTATGCTCAAGCTACTTTTGTCCCACAGATAAAAGATACATACATGCAACCATGACCTACTATTATCTAAAAAATAGCTTAACTCGGGATTCTACTACTTAGCACACTTGAAGGCCTCTGCTTAAGATTCAAAACTAAATAAGGAAATCTGAAACCACCCATAGCCTCTAAACCCAAGCATTCCTAATTATCACTGGGTCTTCAGAAAGTGTCCCACCTTAAAAATAAAAGTAAAACTCAATCTTCAGGGAGTTTCTAATTGGAAATCCATTCTAGATTCAGAATGGCTACACTAATTTCAAGAGGCTAACTCCCTTTGTCTCTTTAAGCTGTACTTCATCCATCTTATAAAATAGCCCCTCTTAGAATATGTAAAATGCAAAAAGATTTAGACTAATTCACAGATAGTATCTAACAACAGTTAATACACAGATAGTATCTCAAGACAGAGTATTAACTATAAAGTTGCTGATAAAGACTTCAGATACCACAAGAATGTATGGGCAGAAAATTCAGGGATCTTCATGCAAGAGATGACACTTCAGTACAAGTTCAGGGACAAGAAGAATTAGAATGAGGAAAGATGGATGGCACATATTAGCACAACTGTTTCTACAAGAATGAGGACTGGAGCTGGGGTTGTAGCTCAGTAGTAGAGCCCTTGCCAGCATGTGTGAGGTACTGGGTTCAATCCTCAGCACAACAAAAATATGAATAAATAAAAGGAAGGTATTGTGTCCATCTATAACTAAAAATATATACAAAAAATGAGCACTGAACATATAGAAAACTTAATTAATGCACAATCAGATGATAAGAGCAAAAATGTGATTGATGATGCCAGTAACATACAACTTTGGAAACCAACAGAGAAGTTTGAAAAAAGTGTAGCATACACTTTATTTTGGCTTTGAGGTTAAAAACAACATGAGACTTCAAGTTACCATGTGCATAAACCCAAATCTCTTCAGAATAAATATAATCTCCTAAATTTCAAAAGCTCACAGGAGAATTTCATAAGATCTTTTATTACGTGAAATTAGAACAGGAGCACAAAGGTGTCTTAAAAAAAAAAGTGCAGTCACTAAAAGTTAGAATAACGAGTCACTAAATATATTGATGTAGGCATTATACAGTACAACTATTTTGTGGGTTTTTTTTTATTTATTTAAATGCTAACCTCTAAAGACATGAGAATTTCACCAGGTGGTTTCTTATTTATTAACTTTTTTTTGTACAGTTCTTTATATTGCTTCAGTTTTTGTCTATGTTCCCGAATATGCTTCCATGACCACATCCGTAAGCTGGGGCAAACATTTACTTCAAGAATACCGTGTATAGCATAAGCCCACCTAGTTACAAAACAAAAAGAAACACCCCAAACATAACACTCTAAAATCAACAGTCTGAAACAAAACTTATACTCTAACAACAAGCATATCTATAATATTGAGATTAGTAAAAAGATGTATTATTATCTGAGCATTTGCTGTTTCCCAATCCTGTTTATATTAACAATCCATTAATTATTAATCTTACTTCTTTCCAAAGTAAAAATAAGCAAAATCATTCAATTTTGGCTAAAACTTATATGGCTCTACACAAAAACTATTAAGGCTTTTTAGTAAAATAATAATTGAAGTAC
>NW_025999998.1:18673613-18687631 GCF_001458135.2 Marmota marmota marmota | reverse complement strand
GGAAGTCTAGTAGAGGAAGAAGCATGGGAGAGGGGAGGAAGGACAGGTAGGAAATGTGGGTGGAGGGACAAAGGGGGTGGATTGTGAACCAAAATCAAACTCCTTGAACATATCTGTTTGTCAGAATGAACTCAACTACTATGTAGAACCACAAAGCTCTAATAATCTTTTTTAAAATATACCATTCCAACTGGTTGTGGTGGCACACACCTGTAATCCCAGAGGCTCAGGAGGCTGAGACAGGAAGATTGCTGAGTTCAAAGCCAACCTCAGCAAAAGCGAGGCGCTAAGCAACTCAGTGAGACCCTGTCTCTAAGTAAAATACAAAATAGGGCTGGGGATGTGGCTCAGAGCCTTTGAGTTCAACCCCTGGAACCCCACCCCCCAAAATCATTCAATCAAAGACTACTAAGGACCACAGGAAAGTCTCTGCTTTCATGGAGGTCAAAAACAAAACAAGTAAATACAAACAGGTAAGTGTCACCACAGAGGTTAAATAGTTAACTGTGACAACAAAGAGCTTGCCAAATGGCAGTGGCAACAAAGAGCTTGCCAAATAAAATGATGATCAACTTAATATAATGAACTATAGAAATGACACCTGAAAAAAGGCTTATGACTAACCTAATTTATGATATGAGTAGAAATTATTGATTCTCAGTAGGAATTATTGTTCACAAAAAGAAGGCCCAAAGATATGTAAAGATGACACGTTCAGAGAACTGAAACAACGCAGTATGGCCAGAGAATATAACACAAACAAAGAAAAGAGGTGAAATCTGTTATGTTACGTGGAGTCAGATTACAAGATTTATAAACTATACAAAGACAAAACTACACATTTTTCCTTAAAGCAATCAAGGTATTCTGTCCTTATTTTCAACATAACAGCAGTATTTGACAACTTACCCTACCCACTTTAGAGTGACTTTTCACTTTTTGTTTTTGCTTATGGTAGAGCCATGAAAAATGAAATCATACATAAAACCCAACAGATACAAGATATGCAACTATATAATAAAAAACTATATAGAAGTTAAATTGCATTACATGTGAGGAAAAAAGAGTTTTTTAAATATTGTGAAGTGGAAAAGTTAACGTACTGAAGAAACATAAAATATTTATGTAAACTTTTCAAATAAACCTACATTTTTAATGAACATATTGTATAAAAGTTTTAATACTTAGAATGTTTATCTCTAGGGGAGATGAGAAGGGTGAATTGAAAACAAAAGGAGTTTAAACTTTATCTATAACTGTGTAGTCCTATAAAATTATTTAATATTTAGAGTAAGTAACAAATTCAACAACTATTCATTCTGAATGCAAGCAAATTTTTCAAAATTCTCTGTGTTCCTTTATTTTCAAAATTGCTCTATTTTACAATTAAACAGGAGAAAATATGCGACAATACTAATAATAGTGGTGAGGAAATGAATTCTTAGAGTTTTTCAAGACTAATCAAAGATTCCGAAACAAATATTTATTATTTTTATTTAGTACTTATTTATTAGAACTTTGGAAATATTTTTGCAGTGCTGAGGAGAAAATCAATTTTTTAAGCAAACAAAAGTATCTAACATTGTAGTTACCAATAATAATAGGCCCTCACATTTTAAACTAAATTTTATTTCCAGTTTCATAAATGTGAATTTACTTTCCCCTCAATTCCAATTCTATGTATGACTTTTCTACAACTAAATGCAAAACTATTTCTAATACAGCATATACAAATCATAATTGTAGTCTGAATAACGGTATTCCACAATTAAATATCGTCATTACTTTTTTAAATGAAGTACCTGCATGCTGAGATTTTGTAAAGAAATACCAAATGACAGTGGTTTCTCACGATTTGTGATCTAAAGAGGGAAAAAAGAAAATCTTAGTCAAATTTGTTAACAGTTGAACAAAATTCACTTTATGGAAAAAGTTAACTTTCTAGGAAGTATCCTATTTTGAATATTCAAAAACATTGTATTTCTTCCTTTGAAAATATCTTTGGTTCCTACATTTTTCCTAAAACAAATTAAAATATACTAAATATTAACATCTGTGTTATACTATAATGATACACCTACACAATGTTTTCTAGTTTATAAAAAAAAGTTTATTAAAAAACATTGACACAGGGCTGCAGTTGTGGCTCAGTGGTAGACAGCTTGCCTAGCATGTGTGAGACACTGGGTTCTATTCTCAGGACCACATAAAAATAAATAAATTAAATAAAGGTATTGTGTCCGTCTACAACTAAAATAAATTTTTAAAAAAAGACTGACACAGTAATACTATAAAGCAAATAATTCAGTGTTTTAAGAGAACAACAAATTAAGCTCAAACAATTAGTTAAGCCTAGCACTACTGATCTCTAGAGCAGAGCTCTTTCCAGGAGATAAAAGCAGCATATTTTTAAAAGTACTTAATTTTGAAATTGGTAATTTCCAAGGCATTTTCATTCATGATCTGGAGTTTGAACAGTTTGGGAAAATGTAACTAAACACTCACTATTAACAACTGAAAAATTACAACACACATTCATGTGCTTAGTACGCATGAGTCCCCACAATCAATCCTCAGTTCCCAATAAAAGAATAGATCATGTTATCTTCAGTTTTATATCTTTCAACCTCTCAGCATTATTTAATAGTCTGGCTAGTATAAAGTAAGTATCAACAAATAGTACAATGACTTACATATAAATGTATCTTTTAAAATCATCTATATTTTTAAAATACTTACATCATCTTCATAACGAATATGGATGTTGGAAATTTTCACTTGAAGATTTTTTATGATCTGAGTAACTAATTTTTCTGTAAAAGTATCCTGTTTCTCTTCCCGCTGTTGTTCTACAATTGCAAATATTCCTTTTATTTAATTTGAATGAAACATACATCCTGTAACTATCCATACATTGAGGGAGCATTTTTATAACATCTTGCTTAAGAAAAATAGAGATTTAAAAATTCAACACTAAAAGCATGCTTTCCAAAAATCTTTCAAACCAAAAACTTTCAAAGACAATCAAATACACAAAATTTTTCAAAACATAGTTTCTTGTTCAATAAAACTAAAGTCAAAGAGGTAAAATTTACTGGCATCAAATTTTATAATTTATCTGTTAACTATGTCTAAATCTATAAAGAGGAAAACAATGAAGACTATTAGGTAAGAATTATAATAGGCATAAATTAGAAAAGCCAGCAACTGCAGCAAAGCAAAAATTATATTTTTTCGGTGCTTAGATGAATAAAATAGTTGAATACAATATGTTCCTTCTTTTGATGATATAAAATTGAAAATTACATGATCCTCTCTTCTCCTTTCAAACAAAGATGAAAAAAGTTCATTTTAAGAAAATACTGTAGCAAGCATAGTGGTGCACATATATAAGGCTGAGACAGGAGGATTGCCTGTATACTCAGAGGCTTGGGAGGGTGAGGCAGGAGGATCGGGAGTTCAAAGCCAACCTCAGCAACCTAGCGAGACACTAAGTAACTCAGTAAGACCTTGTCTCTAATGAAAATACAAAATAGGGCTGGGAATGTGGCTCAGTGGTTGAGTGCCCCTGAGTCCAATCCCTGGTATCATCACCCCTGCCAGAAAAAAAGAAAAAGAAAATATTAAGTATCTTCAGTTTCAATACTTTCCAGGGGAACAGAAAGAATAAACAATTGAGGACTATAATTCTTTCTGACATATGCCTTTGATAACTGCTAGTTACCATCCCTATTCTCTTTTTAAAAGTGCTGATGAAAGCTATCTCCTTTTGTATTTCTAGTCTATTTCTCCTTTAGTATTATCAGTCTTCTTTATAGAATATATATATATATATCTCCTCTCTTTTACTCTAATTACCTACATCTCCTAATTCAGTTGGCCCAGGAGGACTTCACAAAAAGTTAATGAAGATATCAACTATACACCTCAAAAATACAAGAGTTAAGTAAGAATATCTGAATATAAAAGGTCTATATAATTAAGTAAATCAGTCCATAGAATATAAGCTCCAGAAGACCATATTTCAACCTTGAATCCTGTTTCATAATAAAATCCTTTGCCCTTATAAACTTATTCAATTAAATGATAAGTATTTCTTTCCCTACCCGCTATTGTCCTCCTGACTTCCTTATGCAGCTCAAATTTCATGTAACAACAGTATCCTCCTACCCATCATTTCACTTTCCATGGTTTCAGCTACCTGTAGTCAACCAATCCAAAAATATTAACATCTATCTTAACTTTCTCAAGAGACTACATTCACATAACTTTTATTTATTACAGTATATCATTATAATTGTTCTGTTTTTCATTGCTGTTAATCTCTTACTATGCCCAATTTAAACTTATAATTTATCACAGAAATTTATGCATAGGAAAAAAATAGTGTATATATTTTTATATAGTGAGATTTCCTGCTTACACCAGGGGGCCCCACAGACACGGGTGGACTACTATGTATTATTTCACCCACTCCTTAAACTGATTTGCTCTTTTTTCTAATTTTCCCTTGTCAATAAAGACCCAACTCTGAATGAGACCAATTTTATATAAACTTCATATAAAAATATGCCCATGCTTGTGTCTTGCCAGGTGAGTGCTACAAAATACAGATCACAACAGGACAGACTAGAATTATGGTACAGTACTCATCACTATCTTCAAGCAACCAGTAACCCTATTACATTTCTCTAGTCAACATGTTCATACTCTTAGAACAACTATTTCAAAATTCATTTTGACTCTCTTCAAAGTTCCAACTACTCTATTTACACAACTCTGTTTTCTTTTACTAGATGTTCTTGCCTCCAACTTTGGAAGAAGGCAGTTTCACAGTTAGATAACTCCTTCTCTGTCATCGTCATTCAGTCAAAACAACTGTTTTTAAGGTGAACAATAACCTACATGCCAGAAACAAAATAATTTCTTAATCATCCTACCCATATATTTCATCAAGATCTATTGTTTGCATCTTAAAACAGCCCCTTTCCCACAGAACTATAAATTCCAAATTTCCTCCTATTATTTATCCACTCCTTTTTGTTCTCTTTTTGTATGTTTTCCTCTGCTATACAATCCTACATGTTAGATTTCTTTAAGGCTCAATCCTAGGATTATTTCACTTCTTACTCTATAGTGCTGCTTCAGGGAACCTCATCTATATCTTCTTGCCTGAATTATAAATCCAATGCTGGTAACTCTCAAATAAATATTGAATAAAGTAGGAAGTGAAATACAAAGTGCAGAGAACTCAACACATTCAGTAAACTACAAAGAGTTCAATATGGCTAGAGTAAAGAATGGAGGAGATGAGATTTGGGGCCAGTTATAAGGCTGGAGACGTAGATGAGATTCATTATCATAAGAGCTTTTATATATCTTGCTGAAGAGTTTAAACCTTATCCTGATAAGAACAAGGTGTCAATAATGAATTTTAAGCATGACTACGCATTTATATTTTAGATCTAGTATAATAGGAAGGACTTCTGATTAAACATGATGGATTGCATAAATTTCTCTATTGCTCAATAAAACCTCATTAAAGCAAAACAAGGGGGAAAATGAATAAGTCCCCAAGGTCAAAGGAAAAAAAAGAGAGGAAAAAGAGCAGATGACAAAGCAATGAAAAATCAGAAACTAGAAAGTAGATGGCCTTAAGGAAGAAGAAATTCAATTCTAAATGACCATGAATGGAAATACCATTGAAACACAAGATTAATTTGAAAACAGAATCCTGGAAACATTCAGGCTTAAACCCCCACAAAAGAAAAATGGCCATCAGGGAGCACGGTGAAGGGAAAGGGAGATAATACAAGAATTGATTTAAAGTCTGCATACAAAGTAGTTAAACTTCTAGGTCCTCTCCTAATAGCCAAGCAATTATCCCTTTTGCAAACAAATGAGAATGGAATGGTTTATTCTGGAGAAAATTTACCTAACAGGCTCCAGATTCATTGGGGGGAGGGCAGCAGAATAAGGCTCACACTAAAACAGAGTAAAATTCTACATAATGTACAATTACATGCACATTCACTTAATAATATTATCACACACATAACAAAGCTGAGCTAGAAAATATATGTAATTAGAGGAGGATCCAAGATGGTGTTCCAAAGGGAGGAAGCATTCTGTGTCGCTCCATGACCTAAGACTCAAGTAGTAAGAATACTGCTTCTTTGAGCGCGCGAGCGTGCATGCACGAGAGAGAGAGAGAGAGAGAGAGAGAGAGAGAGAGAGAGAGAGAGAACACCCCCCCACACAGCTGCTCCCACGCAGGGCTTCAGGCCTCAGCATTAGAGCAGGACTCCCCACTACTCACCAACATAGGTCTCCCAGGTGCCCAAGCAGGACCACCAGCATCAGAACCCACAAAGGATTTCTGGCAACCCACCCACACAGAAATCCCAGACAATGCTCCCACGCAGGACACCTGGCCACTGCCCACGCGCAGGAACTCCAGCCACCACTCCCATGCAGACTCCATCTACTAACATGGGGCTCCCACATCACCTCCATCTTGGGACTCTGCAGCCATTGTCATAGTCCCCTGTGTGCAGTAGACTACCTGCACCTGGGGACATTGCACAGGTTCTGAAGACAGCCAACAGCCACAACACTGCACACCACAGAGCTAATCTCTAAACACATCGCCCAACACCATGGCCCGGCTCTCCCAACCCGACCCAACACCCCATGGCTGAAAACAGTTGCCTCCATCTTGGGTCACCTTCATCACCACCTTTGGTTGGGGCAACTCCAAGTATGGAACACTGGCTGAGCAGGTATCATAGTTCCCAATTACCCCGTCTCCCCGGCAGCCGCTAGCCTAGCAGTGACTGCACAATACAAAACAACTCTCCAAGACAGGTGTGCGGCTCCCAAAGCACAACCCATAAGACCTCTGGAGATAAAGGTCCCTGATTAGGAAGTAGAAAGGGAAAGGGTGAGTGAGATACAATTTGGAGTCTAATTTAAGAGACCAGGAACTGTGAGATCTATAGGTGAGATAAGGAGATAAGACCAGGCACTCACATCACATGAGCAGGCCCCAAAGGAGATCCTTGGGGTGCAGTCTCCCATTGGGGACTGGCAGGTGCCATACCCCACTTCCAGGTGACCTGCACCCAAGTCCAACCCTCCCACTTTGGTAACCTTCACCATCCTGAGGGTAGAGATATCAGCTAACAACAGTCAACCCCACCTACTGGGAGAGAAGGAAAGCAGGAAAGATACTAATCTCCAACCAAAACAATTCTTATTTCTTTCTTCAAGATTATACTTTCCTCTCGCTCGCTCGCGCGCTCTCTCTCTCTCTCTCTCTCTCTCTCTCTCTCGCCCTCACATCCCTAACATATCTGAAACCAAGTACTTTGTATGAATTAGGATACTGAGGACTGGGATGTCTAAATAGTATCTTACAGTTGTGTTGTATATTCTTTTTTCTCCTATTTTTACATTTTTTTAATTTTTCTAATATTTATGTGTTTTTTGTTTATGTGTTCTACTGTCTTTCCACTTGTCTTCCCAAAATTACTTTCTTCTCCTGCTACTAAACTTTCTTCTTTAGATTCTTCTTTCATATTTCCTAAGATATAATAACTCTACATCCTCACCTCCTATCTACTCAACATCTTATCCTCCACCTCACTCCCGGCTCTTTGTCCAACATCAGAAACTGTAAACCCTTTTGCAAACCTACTATTTATATTGTAGATAATAACTAAATTCACCATTTCTGTATATTGTGACCAAACTGTAAACATCTTAATAACAACTATTTGGTTTAAGGTTGTATGTTATTTGTATTGGGAACTATTAACATTGTCCTTCCCCTCAAAGGAGAGGTACTGGAACCCTGCAGGGACAATATAAGCCTATATGGTAAAACTGGAACACCTCCAATCCTGCTAAAAGGGAAGACACAAGAACAATGTGAAAAGACAAAGGAAGAAAGTGTACCAAACAAATAAAGTCACTACATTTTCAGATCCATGGCCAACACAGAAGAAGAAATGACAGAGAAGGAGTTCAGGATGTACATGATTAAAATGTTCTGTGAATTAAACAATGATATGAGAACAAATACAGGCAGGAAAGATCATTTCAATAAACAGCTACATAAGCAAATACAGGAAGCAAAAGATTACTTCAATAGGATGATGGAGGTTCTAAAAAAAACACCAAACCGAAATTCTTGAAATGAAAGAAATAATAAACCAAGTTAAAAGTTCAATTGAAAGCATCACCAATAGATTAGACCACTTGGAAGACAGGACCTCAGACCATGAAGAGAAAATATATAATCTTGAAAAGAATATAGACCACCCAATGAAGATGGTAAGAAACCATGAGTAGAACATTCAAAATATGGCAGTGCATAAAAAGAACAGATTTAAGAATTATTGGGATAGAGGAAGGTATAGAATTCCAAACCAAAGGAATGAGCAATCTAGGAAATACTATCAGAAAATTTTCCAAACATGAAGAATGAATTGGAAAAGCAAATATAAGAGGCTTACAGGACGCCAAATGTACAAAATCACAACAGTTCCACACCAAGGCACATTATAATGAAAATGTCTAGCATACAGAATAAAAAGAGAATTTTAAAAGCCAGGAGTGAAAAGAATCAGATTACATGTAGGGGAAATCCAATTAGGTTATCTGCAGATTTGTCAACCCATACCCTGAAAGCTAGAAGATCCTGGAACAACATTTATCAAGCTCTGAAAGAAAATGGATGCCAATCAAGAACCTTATATCAAGCAAAATAAAGATTTAGATTTGATGATGAAATAAAAACCTACCATGATAAAAAAAAAGTTAAAAAAAAAGAATTTACAACTAGAAAGCCTGCACTACAGAACATCCCAGGCAAAATATTCCATGAAGAGGAAATGAAAAAAAAACAATAAAATTCATCAGAGGGAGGTATCACACTAAAGAAAAAACTAATCAAAGGAGAACCAAGTCAAATTAAATGACAAAAATGGTTGAGAATACAAATCATGTCTAAATAATAACCCTGAATGTTAATGGTCTAAACTCACATATCAAAAGACACAGACTAGCAGATTAGATTTTTTAAAAAGACCCAACAATATGATGCCACCAAGAGACTCATCTCATAGGAGAAGACATCCACAGACCGAAGGTGAAAGGTGGGGAAAAATCATACCACTCACATGGACTGCGGAAGCAAGCAGGGGTTTCCATCTTCATATCAAATAAAGTAGACATCAAGCTAAAGTTAATCAAAAGGGAGAAAGAAGGATATTTCATACTGCTCAAGGGAACCATACACCGACAAGACTTAACAATTATAAAAATATATTCCCCAAACAATGGAGCATCTACATTCATCAAACTCTTCTCAAGTTCAATAATCAAACAGACCATAACACAATAATTTTGAGTGACTTTAACATACCACGTCCACCACTAGATAGATCTTCCAAACAAAAGAAACTACAGAACTCAATAATACAATCAATAACTTAGACCTGACATATATATAGAGAGAGAATATTTCATCCTTCAACAAGCGAATACACTTTCTTCTCAGCAGCACATGGTTCCTTCTCTATACTAGATCATGTATTATGCCACAAAGAAACTCTTAGCAAATACAAAAAAGTAGAGATACTATCCTGCATTCTATCAGATCATAATGAAAAAAAATTACAAATCAATGATAAAATAAAAATAAAAGCTACTCCAACACGTGGAGACTAAGTAATATGCTACTGAATGAACAAAGGGTTGCAAAAGACATCAAGGAGGAGATTCAAAAATTCTTAGAGGTAAATGAGAACACTGACACAACATATCAAAATCTCTGGGACACCATAAAGGCAGTACTAAGAGGAAAGTTCATTGCATGGAGTTCATTCCTTAAAAAAAAAAAAGTCAACAAATATATGACCTAACATTACATTTCAAAGCCCTAGAAAAAGAAGAACAAATCAACACCAAAAGCAGAAGACAGAAAATAATTAAAATCAGAGCTGAAATCCATGAAAGTGAAACAAAAGAAACAACTGAAAAAATTGACAAAAAGTTGCTTCTTTGAAAAAAATATATAAAATTGACAGACCCTTAGCCATGCTAATGAAGAGAAGGAGAGAGAAAACTCAAATCACTAACATACATGATGAAAAAGGTACTATCACAACAGACACTACAAAAATACAGAAGATAATTAGAAATTATTTTGAAAACTTATATTCCAATAAAATAGAAAATACTGAAGGCATCGACAAATTTCTAGAGTCATATGATTTGCACAAATTGAATCAGAATGATATACACAATTTAAATTTATCAATTTTAAATGATGAAATAGAAGATGCCATCAGAAGCCTACCGACCAAGAAAAGTCCAGGACCAGATGGATACACATCCGAGTTCTACAAGACTTTTGAAGAAGAACTAATACCAATACTCTCGAATTTATTTCAGGAAATAGAAAAAGAGGCAGCACTTCCAAACTCATCCTATGAGGCCAATGTCACCCTGATTCCAAAACCAGGCAAAGACACATCAAAGAAAGAAAACTTCAAACCAATTTCACTAATGAACATACATGCAAAAATTCTCAATAAGTTCTGACGAATCAAATAAAAACATATCAAAAAGATAATGCACCATGATCACAAGGGGTTCACTCCAGGGATACAAGTTTGGTTCAACATACGGAAATGAATAAATGTAACTCATCACATCAAGAGACTTAAAGATAAGAATCATATGATTTTATCTAATGATAATCAATGCAGAAAAAAAGCATTTGTCAAATACAGCACCCCTTCATGTTCAGAACACTAGAAAAACCAGGGAAAAACAGGCACATATCTTGACATTTTGTAAAAGCTATCTACGCAAAGCCCCAGGCCAACATCATTCTAAATTGAGAAAAATTGAAAGTATTCCCTCTAAAAACTAGAACAAGACAGGTATGCCCTCTTTCACCATTTCTATTTAACACAATTCTTAAAACACTGGCCACAGCAATTAGACAGATGAAAGAAATTAAATGGATATGGATAGGAAAAGAAGAATTCAAATCAGCACTATGCTAATGATATGACTGTATACATAGAAGACCCAAAAAATTCCACCAGAAAACTTCTAGAACTAGTAAATGAATTCAGCAAAGTAACAGGATACAAAATCAATACCCATTAAACAAAGGCATTTCTGTATATCTGATATACAAATCCTCTGAAAGGAAAATTACCCATTTATAATAGCCTCAAAACAAATAAAATACTTGGAAATCAACCTAACAAAAGAAGTGAAAGACCTCTACAATGAAAACTATAGAACACTAAAGAAATTAAAGAAGACCTTAGAAGATGAAAAGATCTGCCTTGTTCTTGGAGAGGCAGAATTAATATTGTCAAAATGACCATAGTACCAAAAGCACTATACAGATTTAAGGCAATTCCAATCAAAATCCCAATGACATTCCTTTTAGAAATAGAAAGAACAGTCATGAAATTCATCTGGAAAAATAAAGAGACCCAGAATAACTAAAGCTATCCTTAGCAAGAAGAGTGAAACAGGTGGCATCACTTTACCAGACCTTAAACAATACTACAGAGCAATAGTAACAAAAATAGCATGGTATTGGCACCAAAATAGATTTGTAGACCAATGGTACAAAATAGAGAACAGAGACTAACCTACATAATTACAGTTATCTTATATGGACAAAGGTGCCAAAAACATACATTGGAGAAAAGATAGCCTCTTCAACAATGGTGCTAGGAAAACTAGAAATCCATATGCAACAAAATGAAATTAAAACCCTATCTCCCACCATGCACAAAACTCAACTCAAAGTGGATCAAGGACCTAGGAATTAAACCAGATAAACTGTGCCCAAATCTCCATCATGTCAGATTAGGCCCCACTTTCCTTAATAAGACTCTTATAGTACAAGAAGTAAAATCAAGAATAAATAGGATGGATTCAAACTAAAAAGCTTCTTCTCAGCAAAAAAAGAATAGAGAGACTATATCTTGGGAGCAAATTTTTACCCCTCACACATCAAAGACCACTGATCCCTAGGGTATATAAAGAACTCAAAAAGCTAAACACCAAAAAAAAGAAATAACCCAATCAATCAATGGGCCAAGGAACTGAAAAGACACTTCTCAGAGATGATATATAATCAATCAATAAATATATGAAAAAATGTTCATCATCTCTAGCAATTAGAGAAATGCAAATCAAAACTACTCTAAGACTTTATCTCACTCCAGTCAGAATGGCAGCTATTATGCATACAAACAACAATAAGTGTTGGCGAGGATGTGGGGAAAAAGGCACACTCATACAGTGCTGGTGGGACTGCAAATTGGTGCTACCAATATGGAAAGCAGTATGGAGATTCCTTGGAAAACTGGGAATGGAACCACAATTTGACCTAGCTATCCCACTCCTCGGTCTATTCCCAAAGGATTTAAAAACAGCATACTACAGGGACACAGCCACATCCATGTTTATAGCAACACAACACAACAGCTAAACTGTAGAATCAACCTAGATGCCCTTCAGTAGATGAATGGATAAAGAAAATGTGGTATATATACACAATGAAATATTATTCAGCATGAATAGAGAATAAAATCATGGCATTTGCAGGTAAATGGATGGAGTTGGAGAATATTATGCTAAGTGACGTAAGCCAATACCAAAAAGTGCCAAATGTTTTCTCCAATATAAGGATACTGATTCATAATGGGGTTGGAGGAGGGCATGGGTTTATAAGGATAAAGGATATTATTTATGCCTTAAGATAGATGAACTCTAGATAGGGAAAAGGGAAGGGATGGGAAAGTAGAAGGCATGGGGGTAGGAAAGGCGATAGAAGAAGATGGACATCATTACCCTAAGTACATGTATGAAGACACAAATGGTGTGACTCTACTTTGTGTAAAACTAGAGATATAAAAAAATTGTGCTCATATATAACAAATTAGAATAATTTAAAAAAAGAAAATCTATGTAATTAGAGTATACTATTTGGCTCAACGGTAAACATTTATACTACTTGGTCAATCTTCACAGTCCCATCACTATATCATTCACACACACACTATACACATACACACACACCCACACACACACACACACAGTCTAAATTTAATAAATCAAGTAATAGAAATGTATCTTATTTAGCAATATGATAATTCTTTAGGGAGTAGGGTATATGGCTAAGTGAGAAGTGTTTTGTTTATTTAACTTTGGGTACTATAGTACTATTTAGCTTTAAAGTTATGTACTGTTTATTATATTGATAAAATAAATATTTTAAAAAGAAAATGCCTACGAATGACTATATAGAGGATATGAAAAAAGTTTGACAAAGAAAATAGATTTACATGTGGTACTACCAGAGATTATGCTAAATCTCCACTAATGTTTGTCAACAGGTAAAACATTTTATTTCTGGAGTTCACTTTTCATTTAAAAACAATCAATGCAAGAATAGTGAAGTATACATATGCTTTATTTTAAAGATGCTTAGCTGTTCAAGGAATAACAGAGGAGTAAAAGATAAGCAAAGGACTAGATTAGGTAGATGACTTTATTTTTTAAAAAAAGGAGAGGCTACAGTATGTTTAAGCTAAGAAGAAAAATCCACTAGGGAAAGAAGCAAAGAGTCAGCATGTAAAAAGTAGCTGGAGATGCTGACTAGGAAGTGAAAATAAAGAGATGCAGGATACCTCATATACCACTGAAAAAGGGCTTATAGTAATAATGGACCATGTGGTCTAATTTGAATAGGAAAAGATGTGAAGTAAGAAAGCAAATAAACAGTCTATGGCAAATATAAATATATCAAGATACTAAGTATCTTCAAAAGTGTAAAAATTGATACAAGGAGAATACAAAAGCAAGGACTAGAAAGGTAAGAAAATACACTTGATAAAATTAATGGCTATCACTAAAAACTGACCTTTATCCTTATAAACCAGACATAGTATTTATGCCTTAAGATAAATTCT
>NW_025999998.1:18666381-18669498 GCF_001458135.2 Marmota marmota marmota | reverse complement strand
GTATGTATTTTACTATGTCAATTATACCTCAAATACCTGTTTAACATATATGTAGCAGGATCTAGATAGTGGATAGGTATGTAAATGGACATAGGCTAAGAAAATCTGATAACATGGATTCATACTTGAATACTTTTCATAAAAGTACTATGAAAGAACTTAGAACATGGTAAAAGTAAATAAGTAAATAAAAATTTTAAAACGATTACTTAAGGGCTGGGGATGTAGCTCAGTGGTAAAATGCTTCCTTCACATGCACAAGGTCCTGAGTTTGGTCCCCAACACTGGAAAAATAAAAATAGTAACAATAATAATACTTCAAGAATTAGAATTGGTAATTACCCCTGAACTGCAAGAACCATTTGTCTGGTTCCCTAGTATATTCCTATTTCAGAATAATGACCTCTTAAAATTAGGAAAAAGGTCCTGACTGAATCTTCATTTTTTCCTATATAGTCCAGTCCCTAGCAGAATGGAGGTATGCAGTAAATGGCTACTGTACTGTACACAAAGAGAAAACTGGGGATTAACATTTCAAAAACAGGATATGCACACCAGTTAAAGAGCAATAACTATGTTACATAAAGATGTCAGGCATAACAACAACAAAAATTATAGTTGTCCAAGTAGTGTAAATTTGGAGAAAAAAAAGAAGAGAAGAAAGACTAAATTAAGAAAAGGCTATGAAATTCAGGTTTTTCTATGCTGAAAGTAATAATTATTACACAAGACACTTTAACTGCCTTTTGAATTTCTAACACTTTTGCCTTAAATGTTCCCTTAAAAAGTAACCCAAAGAAAGACCCAAACTAATAAAATTAGAGATTAAAAAGGACATCTTCACACATTTCTGAAATCCAGAGCATCATTAGGGGCTACTTTGAAAACTTATATTCCAAAAATTTAAAAATATGGACAAATTTCTGGATACATACAACTTATCAAAATTGAATCAAGAAAATAAAACCTAAACCAACCAATAAAAAGCAATGAAATTAAAGCAGTAATGAAGTCTCCCAACAAAGAAATGAAGTCTCCCAACTTAAAACCAGATGGATTCTCACCTGAATTCTAACACATTTAAAGAACTAATGTCAGTGTTCCTCAATGTATTCCATGAAAGAGAAAAGGAGGGAATACTCCCCAAATCATCCTATGAAGCCAGTATCACCCTGATACCAAAATCAGGAAAGGACACAACAAGGAAAGAAAACTACACACCAGTATCCCTGATGAACACAGATGCAAAAATCCTTAATAAAATGTTAGCAAGTTATATTCAACATATTAAGAAGACTATACTTCAATTTTGCTTTAATTCCAGGATTGACAGGATGATTTAACATAAACAAATCAATAAATGTAACTTACCACATAAGTAGAATTAAGAACAAAAATCATGTTGTCATCTCAGTAGATACAGGAAAAGCCTTTAGCAAAATCCAGCATCCATTCATGCTAAAAATACCAAAGAAATTAAGGATAGAAGGGACCTACCTCAACATCATAAAGACTATATGCGACAAACCCAAAGCCAACATCACATTGAATAGAGAAAAACTGAAAGCATTTCCTCTAAAATCAGGAACAAGACAGGATGTCCTTGACATGTTCCTATACTTAGAAGATCCACGGGGGGCGGGGACGGAGACACCACAGGACTGTCGTGTCTCTATCAGGAGACTTCTAGAGCTGATAAATACATTCAGCAAAGTAGCAGGATACAAAACCAATATACAAAAACCAACAGCTTTTCCATATACCAATGGTGAATCCACTGAAAAAGAAATCAATAAAACAATTCCATTCACAATTGTCTTATTATTTTTTAATAATAATAATAATAAGATACCCAGGAATAAATCTAACCTGGGAAGGAAAAGACCTTTACAATGAAAATTATAGAACATTGAAGAAAAAATGAAGAAGACCTTGGAAAATAAAAAGACCTCCAATGTTCTTGGATAAGCAGAATTAATATTATTAAATGGTCATATTATGAAAAGTGATACACAGATCAATGCAATCTCAATCAAAATACCAATGACATCCTTCATGGAACTAGAAGAAAACTTCTAAAATTCATATGGAAGAATAAAAGGCTCAGAATAGTCAAGGCTATTTTGAGCAATAAAAGCAAAGCTGGAGGTACCACTATCCCTGACTTCGAATTATACTATAGACCTATAGTAATAAAAACAGCAAGGAATTGGCATAAAAACAGACATGAACAACAATAGAAGAGAAGACAAAAAATTCCACAGACACCTGATCTTTGACAAAGGTGCCAAAAACATATTTGGGGAAAAGACAGCCTTTTAACAAATGGTGCTGGGAAAACTGTTTACCCATATATAAAAAAACGAAACAAAATCCCTATCTCTTACCCTGCACAAGTCAACTTAAAATGGATCAAAGACCTAGGATTTAGACCAGAAATTCTATAAATGCTAGAAGAAAACACAGAGTCAACACTCTTAATATACAGGTGCAGGCATTGCCTTCCTCAATAAGACTCTTAAAGTTCAGTAAATAAAACCAAGAATTAACAAACGAATGGCATCAAATTAAAACAAACAAACAACAAAAAACTGCACAGCAAAGGAAACTATTAAGATCATGGAGAGCCTACAAAATAGGAGAAAAATCCTTGCCAGTTATTCTTCTGACAGAATATCTAAAATATATACAGAACTCAAAAACTTAACACCAAAAAACAAATAATCTAATCAATAAATGGGCAAATTAACACATTTCATCTCATTCCAGTTAGAATGGCAATCATCAACAACACAAGTAATAAAAAATGCTGAAGTGGATATGGTGAAAAAGGTACATTTAAACACTGTTAAACACTTAGTTGCAAATTAATAAAACAACTGAAAATCAATAAGGAGGTTCCTCAAAAGATGAGGAATATAACCACCGTATGACCCAGCTATTGCACTTCTTGGTATGCACCCTATAGTGATACATGCATAACATTGCACAAGAGCCATTTATGGAACCAGCCTAGGTGTTCATCAGAAGATAATGGATAAAGAAAATGTGGCATGCTGAGTTTCACTCAGGCATAAAGAAGAATAAAATTGTCATTTGCAGGAAATGAACAAAACT
>NW_025999998.1:18656412-18661861 GCF_001458135.2 Marmota marmota marmota | reverse complement strand
AGCTTCAGCCCCCATTTTTACCCCCATTAGCCCAGTTCACCCTGAGTCTTTCCCATAGGCCCTTTTTATATATGCAAATCAAAGAAGGCACACTGCCAACAGGTTACATGGGGATGGAGGGGAGCAGGACTCATGCTCATAAGTTAATGTTTATGACCTTGAGTATAAAAGCTGAATCAGAGTGTTTCTGGCCTTGACTTACCATAACATAATTGGTTTCTAGCCCTAGCTGCACATTAGAAACATAACAGCTTGCCGGAAGTCTCAGCTAGGTAACCTAACTACAGCCATTTTGGGGCCTAGCCCAACACTGACCTAAATTAAGTAAAAATTAGAGCTCTTTCAACCCCATTTCTGAGGTTTATAATAGCCCTAAAGGCCTGAGACCACAGGAGCACTAGATGTGAGATTTGGAGATGAGTGATCACCTTCTTACCTATTTCAGATATGAGTGTACCTTGAACTTCTCTGCATGTCAAATAACAATGACTTCTGTTACTTTCTATATCATATTATTATTTTTTTTTTGTAGTGCTGAGCATTGAACCCAGGGCTGTGTGCATGTGAGACAAGCACCCTATCAACTAAGCTATATCCCAGCCCCATATTACTAAATTTTGAGCATAGTCACCAGGGTTTCAAAACTAAAAGTTCAAGTTTTATCTTTGCAAGTAGAATGACTGGCAAAAAAAAAAAAAGGTGTAAAATTTTATTTTACATGAATTGATTAATTATTTTTATACAATCTTATATTTGAAGGGCCTTTATAAGGTCTTTTTAAAGGTCTTAAAGATAATGAAGTGGAGATGTTAAGGATTTCTCCAAAGTCACACAGAACTGGAACCTGGCCTTTCTAACTGACCTCACTCAGTGGTGGAGGTCAGAAGCACTGCATTGCTTCTCTTGCATTTGGCTTACATTAGAAATCTACTACAGGATGCTGGCCACTTCTGGCTTAGCCACTACAGGATGCTGGCCACTTCTGGCTAACACTGCCTACTGCCACTAGAGCTTACAGACAAGTATACAAAGCAAGTGTATAGCACAAGTATAATGCACCTGCTGCCACTAGAGTTTGTGGACAAGTGTATAGGATCAAGAATTCATATTGTGATGAATGATAAGGAAATTGATGGAACTCTTCTAGGATTAACTGTCAATATGGTGCTGTAAGATGTCACTGAGTTTGACATCAGAAGGAAAAAGGATTACTAAATCTGATAAGATTTTGCTTAATGGAAAGAATATAACAATGTTGGTTCCTGAAGGAGAGGGACCTGAAGGATGAATGATTTTCCTTGACTTATACTAGATTCCATTTTGTTTTATAATAGATTTTTTAAAATCTTGAGTATTTTTAAAATATATATTTTTTAAATCTTTTAATGTTTAGGTTCTCTAAGGATAATTTTTCCCATTAAAGGGAAATACTTTCAAGATATATTGTATGACCAAATTTCTAAATTAATCATAATTATCTTGGAAAAAGAAGAAATTAATTCAGTTCCTTTTTTTTGTAGTTGTAGATGGACAGAATGCCTTTATTTTATTTGTTTATTTTTATGTAGTGCTGAGGATCGAACCCAGTGCCTCACACGTGCAAGGCAAGTGCTCTGCCACTGAGCTATAGCCCCAGCCCTATGAGTTTGGTTTTTTGAAGACTAAAAGGTAAAGCCTTTTTGGTTGGAAAAAAAAAGAAAAAAGAAACCTTCTTCAGAATATCTGTATGGAGAAACTAATAGAGGCGAAGATACTTAGCAAAGGATAAAGCCCTAATGAGGTATTTTGCTACTTTACTATTAGTAAGAAGCCAGATGTACAGTAGCCACAAAATTCCATTGTTATATCAACCATCATAAATTTAAAGTTGCAAGAACTTCCAGAATTTACTCCAAAAATGCATGTTTAAGTATCTCGACAACTTAATATTGGTTTTCTACAATCCAAGAAAAGGGAAAGGGTGCTGCTGAAAAATTAGAAGTATGAGAATTTAATTGCTGAATGGCAATGAAAAAAAATCTACTGAAGAAAGTTTAGAAATAAAATTCATATTGTAACTGAATCCTATTCTAATATTAGGTAGTAAATCATGAACAACACATTTCCCTGTTACTCAAACATATTATTTACATTCAGTCATGGTGTTGCCTAATCCATCCAAGGAAGTTTGCAGGTAAAACTACGTTTATGCTATAATGAAAAACACAGGTACGATAATTAAACCAAATTTCTATTGGACCTTGAAAAATAAGCCTAAGAACTACTAAGAAAAAAGTTCAAGTTTTAAATTTGGGAATATGTCTATGTAAATTGTTATTCTTCCATAAACATAATTAAAACGTTATATTTCGTTGTATCACCAAATTGTATGATCAGATGGGAAAAGCCTGGGGGAGCACTCAAAGGACCCCAAACTACAATATCATCTAACTTCAATAAATTTCTAACTTTTGTAGGTAGGACTTGCTGTTTTATGTTTAGTTTCTGTCTATGAAATTGCATGCTGGTAGTGATCTTGAACCTTTTTTCTGCAACTCTTAATTCTTCTATCCACTAGTAAACATCTTTGGGGTTCTGCTTGTCTTTATCATTAGTTTTATAGTAGCAGGCTAGATGGATTACAAAGCCATTGAAGAAGACCATGATCCTAAAAAGTATGCTGGAGAAAGATGACCATTAACTGACTTAGCCATACAGAGCCTTGGACTCTGTCTCAGTTAATGGCTTAAAAATTATAAATAATAAAAGTTGGACTGGGGTTGTAGCTCAGTGGTAGATCACTTACCTTGCATGTGTGAGGCACTGGGTTTGAATCTCAGCACCACATAAAAATAAAGATATTGTATCCATCTATGACTAAGAAAAAAATTTTAAAATAAATAAATAAATAAAAGCTACTTGGATATATGTGCTTCAGTCTTTAAATGGAGAAATGTATCAGAAGCATACATGAGAGACAAGAAACGTACTCAAGTAGTATAGGTGGAAATGTAAATTGACACAATCTAAAAGGCAATTTTTAAACATTTACAAGCACACACAGAGATGACTTTTGACTCAGCAATCCCACTTCTAGAGATTTGACCTAAAAAATTGTAAAAATCCCAAAAATTATCCCTCTAGAAATATTCACTAACGCTTTACTTATAACAAAAAACCCATAAACAATTTAAATATCCATTAATAAGTAAACATAAGTAAACACATTGTGTTACTATGCAGGCATTAAGATGATAGGGAAGATGTAAACTAATATGGAAGGATGCCAATATTATAAGAAACAAGATGCAGAATAGTATCACACCAACTGTATAAATTGTGGATGTGTTTTTAAGCATGCAAAGTATATATATAATATATACACACACACACACATATATACATAAAATACAGAAATCTAGAAGTACACTCACCAAATATTAACAGTAGTTATTTCCAGATGACAAGTTTTTTGTGAATGAACATTTTTCTCTATTCTTGAAGTTTTTTTTTTTTTTTTTTTTTAAACAGTGAGCATGTGTGGGAAGCCATTCTGACACGTGACTGGGTGGCTCCCGTTAAGGGTCTGAGGCGTTCTGGCTGTGTCAGAACTTTCCCGGCCCTTTCCTGATGAGAGAACCCGGTCCGTGTGGGGGTGTGACTGACCACTGACCCCGGGGGCCCAATCACTGACCCTGACCTTGGAGTGCAGTCCCCCCTCAACCTTCATTGGATGGAATTATCCCCTGAATTTCTTGTTCCCCAATAAAAGGCTACTCCCTGGCGTGTTCACTCTCTCTCTCTCCTGCTAGCCCTGAGTAATCCTTGCTGCCCTGCTGGGCGGTTAGAGGTTGGAGCCAGAGAGGGGAGCCGTCTGGGACCTGGCAATAGAAATAAGGTAACTGAGTCTGTGTGTTTTATTTCGATCTCTTCTAGCTAACTTTTATGCCAAGAACCTCATTAATGAAACCATTGTGCAGGCCGCCTGGTGGAAGCATGTATTAATTTGTTCTAACCTGTGAAGAGGAATGTGTTTGAAATTTTATTATATTGTATGTTATTTTATAACTGGGAAAAGTATAAATGCACAAGGACAAATTGTTCTCCCTAGATTTATAGCCAAGATATGAAGAGGGATATGAACCTTTAAAAGTCTGCCAAAAGACACAAGCAGACATTTCCCAAAGAGAGTGTACAGATGGCAAATAAGTACATGAAAATATGTTCAATGTTATTAGCCATTGGGGAAACAAAAATTAAAACCACAGTGAGATATCAGAATATCTTATTCTATTTAACCTGTCAGAATAGTTTAACAACAAATGCTGGTGAGGATAAGGAAAATTTGGATTAATCATATATTAGAAATGTGAAATGATACACCCACTCTGGAAAAAAGGCAGTTTATACAAAAACTAAACATGTGCCTACCATATAAACCAGCAGTTGTACTCCTAGACATTTACCCTAAATAAATGAAAATATATGTTCACACAAAAACCTATACACGAAAGTATATAGCCACTTTGTTCATAAATAGCCAAAGCTGGAAACAGCCCAATTTTTTTCAATGGCTAAATGGTTATATTGTGGTTCCTCCATAATATGAAGTAATAGTAATAGAAAGAAATAAACTACCAATACATGCAACAAATTGCATGATCTCAGGGGAATTGTGTTGCATGAAGCTGTATTATCCCATTTATAAAACATTCTTAAAATGGGATTGGGATATAGCTAAGTGGAAGACTGCTTGTTTAGCATGCATAAAGCCCAGGTTTCAAACCCCAGCACTGAAAAAAAATCTTGAAATGGATAACAGATGACTGTTTGCCAAAGGTTAGGTATGAGTAGGGGGTACGTGTAGCTACAAATGGATAGAAGGTTAGGTATGAGCAGAAATGGTAGGTGTGGCTATAATTAAGTAGTAGGAAAGTATCTTGTGTTTATGGTACATTTCTGAATCTTGATTGCAATGGTGGTTACATTAAACTACACACACAGAGAAGTGCTTAAGACTCATGAAATCTGAATAAGCACTACAGATGGTACTGATGTCTCTATTTCCAGGTTTTGATGTTGTATTATAGTTATTTAAGATACTACTATTGAGGAAAACTGGGTAATGGTACATGCGATTTTCTTGTAATTATTTTTACAACTTCCTATGAATCTATAATTATTTTAAAATAATTCTTTAAAGTTCTGCTAATTTAAGGTCAACTAGGAGTTGCCTCAAAAAAAGAAAAAAAACGAAATGAGCTTAAGAGATTCTATGTGATGTTTTAACATTTCTGCCTAGGGTCCTTGGTAAATTATTCAAGGAAAGGTATTTGAATGTAGTCCCTTATCAGAATTATTAAAATACCATTACTATGTGGTCTCCATTAAAATACTTGAAAAGGGAACATAAAATAAGGGATTTTAAGCACTTTCTTCTGCCTCTATCTGAAACAATTGGCCTCTTTTC
>NW_025999998.1:18626426-18635639 GCF_001458135.2 Marmota marmota marmota | reverse complement strand
AAAAAAAAAAAAGCTTCTTTTGGAAAGACAATATTTGGGGTTTCTTTTTGTCTTTGTCATGAGAATGGATGAGACCCTCCAGGAGGGTAGGAAGAAACTAAAGAAACGGGAAGACAACCATGGAGAGAACCCAGGGGGAATAATATCACTGGATGGAAGGTAGGGGAGGAGGTTTGTAAAGGTGATTCCTCTACCCAAGAAGACCAGCTAACGAAGTAGAATTCGGGATTTGTTTTGTTTTGTTTTTTAAGCTATTACTCTATTAAAACAAAAGGCTGAATGCCCAATAAGTACCAGGAACTCTGTTAAGAATTAATCTTAGCAGATTAATTCTTAACAGTGAGATAGCTCACTGCCCAATGCCGTCTTCTCCGTTGATCTGTGGCCACCTTGCAATAGGCCAACAGCCCACCTGTGCTTGATTATGTTTCTGTGGTCTTTATTTTTAAAAATTTTTTATTTAAATAAATTTTTTTTGGTACCAGGGATTGAACTCAGGGACACTTGACCACTGAGCCACATTCCCAACCCTATGCTGTATTTTATTTAGAGACACGGTTTCACTGAGTTGCTTAGTGCCCTGCTTTTGCTGAGGCTGGCTTTGAACTTTCGATCCTCTTGCCTTAGCCTCCCAAGCCTCTGGGATTACAGGCGTGCACCACCACACATGGCTGTGTTCTTTATTATGCTCCATTGGTCTTGATGTCTATCCCTGCACTCATGCCACTGCATTTTAATTATTCAAATATAAAACCTTACAAACATTTTCTCTCCCTCAAACCTTACAAACACCCTCCATTCCAAGTTATTTATGAACTATTGCCAATTTCAGGAAATAAGGTTGTGAGCATCTTTTCAATGATAAAGTCATGTATTGTTGATAAAGCAACTTTTCTCCATGACACCACTTCTAAAATAAAATTTAAAAAGAGTTAACATACCATATGGTGCACTCTTTCTCTCTTCTTTTGATCTACATAAATCACATTTCCTTAGACAGCGATTCCCAAACCTGGCTGGGTATCAGAATCACCTGAGGAGCTTTTTAAAGATGTAAATTCCTAAGCTCCATCCCAGATACACCATACTGGTTAGGATGAGACACTTGGGGCCAAAACAAAAAAAAATGGATGTGTGCAATAAAATAATTGTGACATGATAAGTTCATAGGCTGGCATTTGGGAGTCTCTGCACTCAGAGACATGCCAGTCATTTTGGAGTGCTATTTTACAATCAACTTTCAGAAAGCAAGCATAATGTTATTGACTTTCCTTATTAAAAAACAGTAAATGTTATTACAAAATTACAAATGTAGAAATAAACAGAATGTAATACAACATTATAGTCTACACTTCGGCATATAGAAGATGTTAACAATTTGGTCAATACTCTATTTTTTTCCTATGCATTTACTAGGTATTTCTTCTAGAAATTGGATCATATGTTGGGGATGTGAGGGCCAGAGGATAGAGGAGTAGAAAAGAAAGAGAGAGAAAAAAAAATACATACACACACACACACACATACTCAATGGAAGAAACCAGGGTTGTTGCTAGTTTTAGAGATCCATTTCTTTCCTGCTTCTTTTCTCATCCAATAGTGGGGGTTGTCTATTGTAAACTGGTGTCTCTGCCCTCAGGATGGTGGAGGTAGCCAGGGTGGGAAGACTGATCCTGGTGTAGGGTGCCTGGAAGCCCAGAGTGTCACCCGCCAGTCCCTGCAGGGAGATTGCAACTCTTTTTGGGACTGCTCATGACTTGAGCGCCTGGTACTATCTCCCTATCTTGCTTGGAGATTTCCCAATTCCTGGTCTCTCTGTTAGGCTCCAAACTTTAGTCCCATTTCCCTCTGCCTTAGCAGTTCCCAATTGTGGGACTTCTTGTACTGGGGCTCCCATGGGCGGTGCCCTGATCACGCTGCATACCTGTCCAACTGAGAGCTGTTTTGAGTTGGGCAGTTACTGTGTTGGGTTACTGCCACTGGGGAGGGGGAGAGTTGGAAATCTGGTACCTGGCTAGCTGGAGATTCAATCTGGGAGCTGCCCCAACCAAATATGGCAAGGGAGGTGAGCCAAGATGAAGACATCTGCCTCCAGTGTCAGGGTGTCTGGTGAGGTGGGGGGAGCCCAGTGATGGTGTTATTCTGTGGGTAGGTAGCCCCTGAGTGACCTGCATGGGAGCAGAGCAAAGTCTGGAGTTCTGCAGAGATGCTGATAGGTGATTCTGCTACAGCACTACCAAGCCCTGAATTTGCTGGAACTTTGGGCTTTGGGTTTTGGGAGCCAGGAGTCTGGAGTCCTGCTCGAATGCTGAGGCCCGGAGCCCTGTGTGGTGTCATAGCGCTGGTGATTTCTGCGGAAAGCAGCTGTATAGGGGTCCTCTAACACTCTCAGGGATGCAATATTCCAATTTGATGAGATCTGGATCACGTAGCGACACAGAATGCTGCCTCCCTCTGGCCTGTCATCTTCGTTTCTCTATTGTTTCATACTTTTTAAGTGTCTCTCTCTAAGGGAGACTATTGAGTGAATGAATATGAATAGTTCAATAAAGTTTTACACATCAGTTCCACTCAAAGTTTATTTTTATTTTCATCAATAGTGTAGGAGACTGTTATCCACACACTTGTCCAAACTGGATATTAAATTTCTGTTTTATGTTTGCTAATGGGACAGGCAAGGATTACATATCACTTATATTATTTTATATTAAATTATGAGGGGACTGGGGATATAGCTCATTTGGTAGAGTGCCTCCCTTGCATGCACAAGGCCCTGGGTTCAATCCCCAGCACACACACAAAAAAAATTTATAAGGAAAATAAGAAAATAAATTTATGTCAATTTAGCTAACTTATTATTGATGCTAATTTAGCTTTGTATTTTCCCATATGTGGCTAGTCTATTCCCTTTTTTGTTGTTGTTTTGGTGGGGGGACAAGTTCTCACAATGTTGCCTAGGCTGGCCTTGAACTTGTGGGCTCAAGAAGTCTTCCTGCCTCATCCTTTCTAACAGCTGGAAATAACAGTCACATGCCACCACACCTGGCTGCCTACTTTCTTATTGAAGAATTTATCAATGGAATGATATTTCATGTTAATGTCATTTTTCACCTTAATATTATGTAGTCTCTGGGTCCTTTAATTAATATTCTCTTCATTTTATGCCTTTACCTACACAGAAGACCCCAAATGATTTCATACTTTATTTCCCAAGTCAGCATTTTCTTTCTTTCTTCCTTTCTTCTTTTTTTTTTAATTTAATTTCTCAAATTTTGTATAAGAGAGGATGGCAAGTATTGCATTTTCCTCACTACCTGTTTGAAGTGGAGAAAAGCTGAGTTGTTTTATATTTCCTTTCTTCTCAAATCTGGCCGTCTCCTGCAGTACATAATTATTTCTTTGACTTTACAAATACTTTCTATTGCTGATAGAAAATGTCACAGCTTGTGCGAGTGCCAGTTGCAGCCAATTATATACTAAATAATCTGCATTGGCACTGAGAGGCTTGGCAGAATGCATTATACTTCGGTGAGATAAAATTTTGCATTGATAAATTGTGCTGGTGTAGGATTTGACCTCAAGTTAAATCATACTGCTGTCTGGACTGAAGCAGTGACGGTCATTCAAGTGTTCAATTGCCATGAAGGCCTGAATACCGAAATAATATGTTTAGACATGTTACTATTAAAACATGTATAAAAACAAAGTGGCCATGTGTAGAGATTCTTTCTTCTTCTTCTAAATTCTCTAGTTTCACCAAGGTTGAGCTCTTTTACTTGTCTCCTATAGAAATAGTGATATAAATATCTATTCAACAAGCATGTAGCATATTGGTTTAAATTATTTTTTCTTTAAAACTATATTTAATTACCTGTTTGGTTTAAGTTTTATGTTAAACAAATCAAAATCATTTGGTATTTATTGTAAAAGTAGTTTGTACCTTCAAGGTATGTTTTCACATTTTCCAATTTGAATTAAGTTTGTTCACACCTTAGGATAACAATGCTTGCAAGAGTGTAGATAATTAAAATAATAACCATCTTAAAAATATTTAGTGTTGTGAATCATGTAAATTCAAATACCTGATGCTTGACAAAACATTAATGTATTAACTTTACATTATCATAAATTGATAACATCATATTTAAGATTAAAATTATATATGCTGACATAGTATGCAGCTGTTGTAGTATGATTAGAAAAAAACTGTAAGGACAAGGAAAAAATGTTTATAACCATGTAAAGTGAATAAAGCATCATATTAAAATATGATTGTGGGCTGGGTTGTGGCTCAGTGGTAGAGCAATTGCTTCCCATGTGTGAGGAACTGGGTTCGATTCTCAGTACCACATATAAATAAATGAATAAAATAAAGATCCATAACAACTAAAAATATTTTTTTAAAAATATGATTGCAGGCCTACATATAGAATCCAATGACAATAGCTACCATTTATTTTTAGAATTAAGTTTTATTCATCTCACTACTATATTGTCTTTTCAATTAAAAATTTCTTTGTATTAAGTTCCAACAATGACTAATGTTTATTCAGTTCTTCAATGGCAATAGCTTTCATTAAACACAGATCAGTAAGTCACTTGATGTTTGTGTTATGTAATTAACCTATAGATGAACAGGTAGATTTAATCCCTATAATCTTTTAACAGCCTTGAAAACTTGGTCCTAAATAGGTCTGGATAGAAACAAGGATGATATTAATATTATTAAAAAGCCAGTCAAAACAGATGCTTTCAAACACAGCAGACAAAATAATACTTCAGTATTGGAGCTGGGCATATACTCTGGATAGAAGTGGCAGGGTCTTTCTAGCACAGGCCAATAGAGCCCTGGCTTTTATACCCAGAATAGTCTGACAAATAATGCATTTAGTTTACAAAGGGAAGGTATACAGAGATCCTAGTTTTAACTTTGTCAGTTTTCTTTTGAGTCTTATTTTCCATATATATAAAATAAATGATTGCAAGAATGAGATAATACATTTGAGAAAACACTAAAATTTGCATGCATAAAAGAAGCCATGAGATCTTAACAGTCATTAATGAAATATTGCTATATTTTATTTATTTATTTGTATATTGCAGAAAAAATTGGCAGTCTAACTCTCAATTATAGCATAGTGAGTCCTGTGGCTGAATTTTGATAAAATAATTCTGATTTCAGATTATGTATACTGATTCAACCCGAAAGAATCTGTCCCTGTGAATTTTGAATAATGACCAAAAATTCCAAGTGTATAGGAAGTTATTTTCATCTGATTTAAAAAAAACATATTTGTTTTACAAAGTAAAACATTTTGTGTTTAACAAAGTATTTGTTAGTTATGGGCACAGGGCTTAAAGTTTGTTTATTTCCTATGTTAAATCCTTCCAGGCTGATTCTAATTTGCTAAACATTTATAATACAGTATTTGTAATTTATTAATCCTATGAAATTTTTGCTTTCCCACTCTCATTTAAAATTCAGTTTCTTTCTTCAAAGTTTTCTATTCTACATAGTATAATTTCAGTTGATATCGGAGTTCACTGACCTCATCTTTGTATTGCAGTGTCATGTAGACTGAATACAGAATCTGGTATTTTTTGTACACAGAGATAAAGCAGATTTATACTTCCTTTTTGCACTCTATTAAATATGTACGTTATGAAAATTCTGAGCTTAATTTTGGAAAGCTTACACAAACAAGTATCAGAAACTCAGACAATTCTTAGTTTACTATATATGCCACCTATTAATGTCAGCATTTCAGAAGCACAACTTGCTCTTCATCTGTGGTTGGAATGATAAAATATATATTTCTAGCAATAGTTAATGGGCACAGAACTAGTAGTTGTAGTAGTAAGGAGAACTTTGAATACCCTCTAGAAACCAAAGACAAACACACTGTTTATTTGTCCCAAATGGTTAAATCAAATTTTTCCCTAAGCATTTTATATATATACATATACACACACATTTATATTTGTGTGTATACATATATATGTATATTGACCTAAAAAATCCATAACTTAAGAATTACTTATGTCAATTACAAGTCTCATTTATTACTTAGGGCAAATATATGTTTTATATCCTCAAGAGGCTGTTTTTATATAAATTTATTTAATTTTTCTAGCAAACATTGAAACATTATGACATTACAGATTGACTTCTGTTTTGCCACCTATCTTATTACAAGGAGACATTTATTTGACATGTTATTCTTCTGATTTTAAAAACCATATTCGTGTTTAACATATTTATGGACCAACTCATTTCACACACACACATACACAAGCCCACAAATCCTATAACATAGTCTTAAATATTTTTATTTTCAAGAAAATGATTAAAATGGCTAGTTGAACAAAATGGGGATGATTCTTTACCCTCCCCACCTTCTTGTTCTGGTCACCCAGCTGGTCTTAGACATTCTTTCACTGGTAGAAAATCTTGGGTCAGATGCCCTTGCCATGTTCCTCCTACCATGAACGAGACCTTGGCATCATCATCCTATGTTTCTTTTGCTTACATTTTTTTCTTCTTCATCTTATCTAAATGCTGTCCTTCTTTCCAGGGTATCTCCAGTCTTAAGAATTTTATGAAAATTCTCTATCCTTACTAATCTGCTGACACTGAGCACACTAATTGTGAACTCTCTTAGTATGTATTTACATCACAGCTAGCACTAGACTGCAGAAAAGGAGATATTTAAGCAACATTTAGAGGCCATTTAGTCAAATTACGTGCATGTAAGATTTCATTGTCTTTTACTCCTCACAAAGCCTTAGTTGCATTAATTGTGATCCTTAGAAAAATAGCCATCATTGTGGAATAAATCAAATATCATTTTCTTCTCTGGACATACTGGCTCAAAGATATTGCCAATGAATGTATATCAATATATTTTGAGAAAATGTAAAATGACTTCCCAGAAGAGATAAAAGTCCTGATTATCAAGACACACCAGCTTGCCAGCTTTAAGTAAAGGAAATGTCACAGAGATTCAGAATAAGTGAGAAAGGCAGTATGTTTAATAAATGGATGGTGGGAAACTTCAGTCTGAGGCCTCCCAGTGAAGGATAGTAGAGGTAAAAATGCTTGACATCTTACTTTTCAACATCTTAGTCTTCAGAGAGTGAAATTTCTATGTAGCCACATCTCTTTTTTCACACTTAATACTTGATGTTGATGATGGACAATGGCAACAATGATGACAATGAAAATAATTATGTTACTATGTGAATTGGTTAAAGATGACCCTTCTCTATTAACCCCTATACTGTTTACTTCGTCACAGAAAGCTAGGACTGTTAGCTCAAAGCCCTCTGATGCTGAACTCACATCTTTACACATCCAATTTCTTTGTTTTTTTTTTCTATTTGTTTAAAACTTTTTTAAAAAAGCAAATAAAAATTTTGCATACTTACAATATTGAAAATAGGATGTTTTAATAATTACTTATGTATTTTTAATTGACAAAATAGTATGTGCTTGTGTACAACAATATGGTTTGAAATTCACACACTGTGAAGTGGTTAAAACAAGCTAATTTCCACTGGCATTAAATTATAGCCCCAAGGCTCTTTCCATGCGAGGCACACCTAAGACTCATGGTCTGAAGAAGCATCTGAAGTAAGTAGCAGCTCCACACTATTGGATACTGGATAATGCCTTAACAATTGTGGCTAAACGAGTAGGTTCTGGCAAGGGGTGGCGGGACGGTGGGGATTAGAAAATAAAGACTCACTTGCACAGATTTTGAAGATAACAGCTGGGATTGGGTGGAGTGCTGCTCTCTGATGGAGAAGCAGGTCCAAAGAATTACTCCAGAAATCTTTATTACATACATCTCATTAATATATAAAGAAAACACCATAGTATTGCACATAATATTAAAAACTATGCAAGCATTAGTTTTGTATTCATGAAAGTTACAGAGTTTGCAACATTATGCAGTTTATTCCTCTGTTACATTCTACAGTTGCAATGTACAATGTTAGGAGCTTTGTGTAGCTCTCAAGAAAGTTCATTTTTAAAAGTTATTGTTCTGGGAGCAGGTTCAGGAGCAGCAGAGCTGGTGAAACATTGTGGTTGTCTAGCAAAGAGTTCTTTTATTCCCAGGAGCTGTGTGCCTGAGATAAATGTTGAGGCTGATAATACTCTAGTACAGTCTCTCCTCATGGAGGGCATTACTATAGCAACTAGGCATCTTGCACCTTTGCAAGAAACTTCCCCAGGCACAGCCATGAAGTCATCAGGGACTCCAATTTCAGACACTGCTCTACCATTTAGTGTCACTGCTCTCCACAGGATAAGTTGAACAGTGTGTTTGTTCCTTGCCCATCCACTTGTCCCCACAAGCAGAGAATGTCTTTCATCATTTTCATAAGGAACAGACTTAAGTATGCCTTGATAGGAGATGAAATAAAGAAGATTGTGAAACAATATTCTTTTTTAAAATTTTATTTTTTCTGATTATTCTGTATTTTATTTATCAAGAACACAATTGTTGAACAATTAGGCTACTTATGCTTTTTATATATTTTCATAATTATGTTTACTAATTGTTTTACAAATCTTTATTAAGACTGATAACAAAGTCTGAACTGATATATTCTACCTTGCTGGTTTTATGAATGTCATCTGCATTTACAAGACCATATAAAATTTCCATCTGATCCATGGCACCAAAGGTTGCTTTGCTATTTATTCACTGTATTACACCTGACGGGGCCAAGTACATGTTGTACAAAGTGAGACAGATCTTTGTGGGAACAAAAAGAACCCATCATCTAGTGACTCACAATACTCATAATTTGCTACCCAGATCCTCTCATCAAGATGAATGACACCATTCAGAATGATTTGAAGACTATCAGCATTGCTGATTTCATTAAGTGGTAAAGTGTATGGTGACCAGAAGTGTTAACTTGAGTAGAATTGGTGTAATCACCAACATGGAGTAGCATCCTGGATCCTTTGATGTGGTTCATGTAAACTATGTCCAAGGCAACAGCTTTGCAGCTTGACTATCCACATTCTCATTATTGGCAAAGGGAACAAATCAAGGATTTTTCTTCCCTTAGGAAAAAGATAGACAAAAGAGACTGGTGGTCAAACAGAGAAGCAGGTGAAATGAATGGTTAGGTGACATTCTTGGAAAGGAAATGTCTTTGTACTTGATTAAAGATAATGTATCATAATCAATATAT